>NW_027187380.1:32424339-32443791 GCF_028583685.1 Petaurus breviceps papuanus
TTACATAGAGCTGTTACTTATTGTTTGAATGCCTGGCACAGTGCCTGACCCACTGCTCACTGCCTCAGCGTGCTGCTGCTGGCTGGCTGCTACCGCTACTGCAGCCACCACTGATCTCTCAACTTTACCTTCATTGTGTTTCCCCATTCTCCATTTTTGTTTGGTTTGGAAGTGGGAAATGGGAATTCTCCAACTGGGGATCCCAGGTTCAAATCAATAACCAATAGCACCTCTATATTAAGGCTTTTACAGGAACAGCATGATACCTCCAAAGAACCAGTATGCAACCAGAACCAACTATGTTAACAAATCTCTTCTCCTCCCCACCATATGTCTTTATTCAGAACAGGAAGATTCTAGCATATAGATCTACACATTCTGTGTCTAAATATTGGCAAGGGAGGCTTAAAAAAAAAGGAACCCAATGCTTATGCCCAGATTCTGACCCACTCCACAGACTAATCAACAGGAAATAACTAGCTACAGAATGCTCCTTCGGGGTTAAGTTTGGCTCCTGACTACTGAACCACATTGTTTCATTTTAGGTCACTTGTTTGCAGCAGCCAACTGAAAAGTGCCCCAAAGCCATGCCTATCCACTGCCAGGCTCAAAGCTTTCTCCTATTCTAGGAACAGATTAGTAAAAAGGAAAGAGAATCCACAAACATGATACACTGTGTCAGAGGCAGGATAAGTTGTTTTTTAAGTGGTCATAGGGAAGCCTCCAGCACTGATTCATATGGTTCTGTACATCAGTCAAAATGACAGAATCAGACACAGACATAGGTGCTTGTGTACATCTCCAGTACATTTCATCTTTTCCAAACTCTGTATCCATCTGGAAACAAAGGAAGGTTGAACTCTGCCCCCAGTGTGGACCCACACCCAACTTTAAGGCAAGACATTAGTCTTTCTAACACATCTCCTCCCACATGCACTAGGTCCTAAAATTAAAAGGAGGTAGGATTCTTCTGCATAGGGTGGCTTGCAAGAATGCAGTAAACATTTGCAAGTCCCATGATGGGGAAACTGCAGAAAAATGATACAATATTATCATGGAGACTAATTATACTCTATTGGGTAGAATAGAGAAGCCGACATCTATTACAATTCTCTATGGAATTTTTTTTTAAATCCTTGTGTATTATAGGAACATGAGCTAAGCACTGATGAATTTGATATTAATTACATGAACATCTACAGGGAACACAGGAGGGTAGCATTTTGCTCTGCAATTGCTAAGAGGGGTAGTAGTTAAGGGGAACATTTTGTACGTTTGTGTCTCAGTTTCTCCCATTGGAATTCGACGTGCAAGCAGTGGGTATACGTACGCGTAATATGCACAGATTCAAAGCTATTTTTAGCTCTCTTCTCAATCAGGAGAGTAGCAGAGACTAGATATAACACAAATAGGAAAAGAAGAAGGACCCATTTTCTCACAATGCAAAGAATAGATTTGGAATCAATTGCCTTTATACTATGTAATGACTGCTCACAGCCCTCAGCTTTAAGAGTGGGACATGTTTCATGATGCATATTGAAATCACTACATGCATGTAGCACCTGTGGTACCTTCCCCACACATGTGGTGCCCCCTAAATAGGTGCACCATGTTTAAGGTAATCTGTGGGTCCACATCCATTTAAAACCATTTTGCATGTGTCCCTTACCAATGTGTTCACTCTCTTTGTAGAGGGCAAAATTAGTCCAAGGCTGTTGTCTTAACCCTTGCCCCAGTGCAAGCTAGGCTGTTTTTCCTGAAAAGGTATTAAAATTATCCTGGAGATTTGATTGTCTCATGAGAATCAATCATTTTTATTGCTGACAGCACTTCTTGGTCACCTGAGTATAAAACAGCCACAAGGAGCTTCAACTGTTCTGATTCTTGACTGGTAGCCCACCATGAGAAAATCAGATTCAGGAGAGCGGCACGTCAGCTAAATCAACCCACAGTGTCGTCAGTCACTATACTTGTGGAACATCCTTCTCCTGCCATGGCAAAGCAAATCTCCTGACTGCATTTATTGAGGATTTCTTCGACTTCTCCAGCAGCACTCATCTGGGGCTTTTTAGGTTTCTCTACCTTGCCCCCAGGATGTCCATTATTGGGAAATAGCATCATCTTGCAAAATGCAATCATCCTCAGTTACTCAGCCCTCATCAATATCCTCTGTCCCTCCCACCGGAGGATAGAGCAATAAACTCCTCCTTTTAAGGAGATGAGACCAGATAGCTATCTCCTCAGTCTCTCCTCATTTCCCACCTGGCTGCACTTATCTTTGAATTCTCCAGCATGTACACACACACACACACACACACACACACACACACGTAAGTATCTCTCCCCGTGTCAGCTTTTTAGCTTTCTTTTGTGTGTTGTCTTTCCTGACCCCTACGCCCAACTCTTTGACTGTAAGCTTCTTGAGGGCAGGGATTATCTATCTTTTTTACAATGCTTTTCCCTACAGTGGTTAGCCTGGCACTTAATAATAATAGACAGACACTTAATAAATGTTTTTAACTTGACTATTGACTTTTGTTCATTGTTACATAATCTATAAAGTAACTTTATTTCAATCTCAAATATAAACTATCAGAGTACTGGCCTGAGTCAGACCCTGCCCAAAACAAAAGCAAAGGCACTTAATGAAATTGTAAGAAAAGTTGCAATAGAACATTCCTGTGTTCCATATGGAACACTCTCACACCTACATATACAATGAGTAAGGAGAATGGGCACACAAATGGATTCTACATGATGGGCACATATCAAGGACCACATATAGCCAAATGTGCATGGAGGTACAAGATCATGTCTTACCTGGATAACCACTGATGTCTTCTTTTATTGTTATGATGCTGGTCTTTCTGGGCCTCATCCCTGAGGGATGTGACATCTTAGCTGACAATGCTCCACTGGTTTTGTGGCATCTTCCCTGGGCCCTATGCTCCACTGATCCCCTCTGGTCTCACAGTGACTGCTAGAACCCACCCTCTGCTAGTCTCATATTGATTGATAGGTACACATTGTCTTCTAGTTGTCTTCAGGTGGCTGATGGTTTCACTGTGCCTGTGAGGCATGTAGTCTCTGCTAAGAATTACTCCCTGAGGGGCAGCTAGGTGGCGCAGGGAGTAAAGCGCTGGCCCCGAGTCAGGAGGACCCAAGTTCAGTTCCAGCCTCAGACACTTAACACCCACACAAAAAAACTAGCCACATAACCTTGGGCAAGTTACTTAACCCCGATTGCCCTCCAAAAGGCCAAAAAAAAAAAAAAAGATTTACTCCCTGCTACCAGCATCTGTTCTCATCTCTTCAAGGCCATCCAATGGCCACCTCAGCTCCAACCTGTGTAGCTCTAGTCACACTGACTAGAACTGTAAGGACTGGCTGAGAGCCATTCAGTCCTAGCCACTATACCTAAAAAACAAAAACCTAGCAAAATATCCTCAGACTAAGATTGTCTTTTCCTACATGGAGATCTAAGCATCATGTTAGAGAATACAACTAAATTTATAGACATTGCCACTACCCTCTCTGGTTTAACAGAGGAATGCATTTGAGCAAAAAAAAAAAAAAAGTAATTAAAGAAGCAAGAAAATTGTTCTCCACATACCCCGCCTGCATTTCCCACTTTATTATGTATACCTTTCAGAAGTAATATCACATTGTGTTGGTCTCATACTGTGACCTGAAGAAAAACATTATTATATCCCTACATAAATAAAACAAAGGCTTTCTGGGCTTACTTTTAGAAGAATTATTGTCATGGATTCACAGACTCTCAAAGTCAAAAGACACCTCAGAGTCCATCTAAGTCTAAACCATGACCTGACATCTATTGCATCAGTAAAAAGTTTTCATCTAGACTTGTTGAGTCTGGAAGACCTCCAGGGAAGAGAAAACAACATTATATCTGTCTTCCTTCCTTCCTTTTTCTTTTTGTGTCTGTTCAATTAGATCCAACACTTTGTGACCCCATTTGGGATTTTCTTGACAAAGATACTGGAGTGGTTTGCCATTTCCTTCTCCAGTTCATTGTACAGATGAGGAGACTAAGGCAAACAGGGTTAAGTGACTTGCCCAGGGTCACACAGTTAGTGTCTGAGGCCAGATTTAAACCCAGGAAGATGACTCTTCATGACTCCAGGCCTGGCACTCTATTCACTGTGATACCTAGCTACCCTTATCTAGCCACTTCTACCTTCTGCTAAATAGCCTTTACTTATTTTTCCCCCTTTCATTTTCTAGATTTTAAGGCACCAAAGAGAAATGTAAGCACAAAGCAGAAATAACAATAGGGAGAATCTGCAGTGAAGGGGTGAGCTGTCCATATCCCAGTTCTGGTGATATGCCAACAGAACTTTAAAAAGGATCAGATATATAATATTCATTGACTCTTTCTGTCTTCAGTGTGTCTCACAATGGGAAGAGAAACAGAGAAGAAACCTGTACTACTATGGAATATCTCAAGAAATACAGAGATGCCAAATGCCATGATTCTTTTGGTAGGCTAGAAGGAAGGGGGGAAAGCATTTATTAAGCATTACTATGTGCCAGACACTGTGTTAAGTGCTTTCCAAATATTATCTCATTTGAGTCTCACAATAATCCTGGAAGGCATGTGCTATCATCATCCCCATTTTACAATTGAGGAAATTGAAGCAAACAAAGTACAAATAACTTTACCAGGGTCACACAGCTAATAAGTATCTGAGGCTGGATTTGAACTTCCTGACTCCAGGCCTAGTATGCCTCTAGAGTCAGGTTGTAAGTCTCTTCAAAAGTCACACCGTAACTTGAATTTCATGTATGCCACCAGCAATGAAAGATGACCAGCATGACCAGGACTGATGTTCATCAATGCTCCCCATACTCTCCACTTTGGTCTTCAAGAATGTGAACTAGCGTTCACTCACAAAGGCCTTTGGAACCTTCTGCTTTTATCCTTGGAAAAGTGGAGAACAGAATAATAGAAGCCTAGGATCACAAATATTAAGTTAGAAGGGATCACAGAAACCCCCAACAAAAAAGGTAAGAAAAAACTTTAATCATACCCAAGATTACATGGTTAGTTAGCATCAAACAGGGAATTTGAAGGCAAGTCCTTTTGACCTCAAGAGCTAATAATACTTTCTACTATATCTCAATTGTTGAAGTGATTTTCCATTTCCTTCTCCAGTTAATGGGGGTTAGAACATTTTAATGTTTTGATTTTGAGGGAATTAATTCAGACCCCTAGATTTGAAGGTCCATATGCATAGCTGCTGAGACGTGCATCTGGGCTACTTCTGGTTTGAAGTGAGCTGGTGTAGCTCAAGCTTTGAGTGCCACCTGGTGGATCATATAGAAATAGCACCCTGTAACTGCAGGGCAAGCTACACTCTTAGTGGAGAAATACCTGTGGGTGTTGGTGTATGGATGTTACATGTAACAAGTATTTTAACAGCATGATCCTCAGAAGCTACTATGTCACACTTTGACTCATATTGAGTTTGAAATATGCTAAAACTCAAGATCTTTCTCTAGTCACACATTATTGAAGTTGATTTTTAAAAATAAAACATAGAACTTTACATGTATTTCCTACTGAATTTCATCTAAATATTAGATTCAGTCCAAAGTTTGGTCCAATAAGATTGTTTTTGGATCTTGAATCTGTCATCCATTACAGTAGGTAGCACCCTTACTCAACTGAAAATCTAACAAGCATATTTTCTATGACTTCATCCAAGTTATTCATAAAAATGTTAAGAGCATAGGTCAACCACCAGCCCCAGAATCGGGAGACCCGGGATCGGTTCCGGGCTCAGATAGTTAACACCCACACATAAATAACTGACCATGTAACCTTGAGCAAGTTACTTAATCCTGATTGCTTTAAAAAAAAAAAAAGAGCATAGGTCATAGATAGATCTTTAAAGCATCTTTTCCATGTTAACATGACTATTCTTCGGGATTGATCATTAAACCAGTTTCATATCCACCTATCCATACCCACATTTTTCCATTTTGCCCATAAAAAGAGCAAGAGAAATTATTAATAAATCTCTAAATTGTCACCTTTGACCTCATTTTATCAATTTTCCATCTTATAGGTTCATAACATCTTAAGTTGGAAAGAACTTTAAAGACCGTTTAGTTCAATTTTCTTATTTTACAGAAAGGGAAACTGAGACCTAGAACTATCAAGTGACTTGTCCATCTTCTTACAAGTAGTAGTAGGTAGCAGATATGTGATGCAAACCTATGCTCCCTGAACCCAAATCTAAAGCTATTTCCATGATGTCCTACTCCCTTAGGATGAGCCTTGTTCACTTAACTATATGGTTCCTTGGCTTAGAAGACTTCAGTCTTTATTTTCATGATTCTAGCCTACTATGGAAGAAGGATTACATTTCAAAAGAAAGTATAATTGCAAGGTGTGGTTTACCAAGCTATTTCTTTACTGAGGCTAGGAGGATGTTGATATTATTTATGTACTAAATATTGTTTTTAATTATAAACTTTGTTATTGTTGTTCAATCGTTTCAGTCATGTCCAACTCTTTGTGACCCCATTTGGTGTTTTCTTGCCAGAGATACTGGAGTTGTTTACCATTTCCTTCTCCAGATCGTTTTACAGATGAAGAGACTGAAGCAAAGAGGGTTAAGTGATACCCAGGTTCACAGATAGTGTCTGAGGCTGGTTTGGAGCTCAAGTCTTCCTGACTCCAGTACTCCACCATTGTACTACCTCGCTGCCCATTATAAACAGATTCTAGTAAATTACAGAATATTCATGGGATAGAGGGAAATAACCATGTAGAGTGACAAAAGATAGTGAAGGTTTGGACATTATGCAGTATTAGAATCAATTGAACTAACTAAATACATTTATCCTCAAGAAGAGTAGACAGGACAAAAGGTGGAAATAAGGGCACATGATAGGTTTCTTCAAGTATTTGTTGTGAGAGGACTTGTATTGAGTCAGTGGTAAATAAAGTATCGAGGGCGGTCCCTGAAGAGATACATTTGGGCTGTCCTGTGATGGATGGGTTAAAGCAGGACCATCCTCCCACAGGAAATTTCAGGAAAAACAGTCATAACACTGCATGAGATCGTCCTCTTTTTCTCCATTTAGTTGTTGGTTCCCATCTTGCTTCTGTCCATTGCCCATGGGTCAGCTGTACTCTGTCTTTTAAAATGGGTCATTCTTGGGGCGGCTGGGTGGCGCAGTGAGTAAAGCGTTGGTCTTAGAGTCAGGAGAACCTGAGTTCGGTTCCGGCCTCAGACACTTAACACCCACACACACAAAAACTAGCTGTATAACCTTGGCCAAGTTACTTAACCCCAATTGCCCCCCAAAAGGCAAAAAAAATTGTTCACTCTTTGTATAACACTCTCTAATTGATCAGACTCCTCTATTATGATTTATTGGACTCACCCATATGCATTGTTTAAGACAATCTAGAGAAATTCTCCACACCTGGTGCTAAACCAATCTCTCTGTCCCAAGTTTTGTGGGGAATAAAATCCTGTCGGCATGTGCCCTGTGGCTTTTATCTATTACAATTCACCCTGTTTGTCAAAAGTTCCAGAAAGTCCTGCTTGTGATGTGGGGATTCCCAAGTGAGAAACCCTGACCTACATAATGGGGGCTTTGCAGCATGCCCAGATCATCTAATATGGAAGTACTCTGCATCTAGAAGAAAATGTCCTATGTTCCCCTACCACTTTGGTGGGAGTAGCTTCCTTCAATTTGACTGCATACCTGGAAAAGGTTGCATCTTTAAAACTGCCAGACTGGGACTCTTTCAATGTAGGTAACCTGAACTTAACCAATGAAGGTAAAAATTCACCTAGTACTCCATGTAACTGTGTTGATTGGCAATTCATGCTGCTTCCTATTTTAATATACAAAAATTTTTAAATTTTTCTTGATGTTTTATCCATATAGCATTGCCTTAGATACATCCTATCCTTCATTTGGCAGAAAACATCTAAACTGTTCAAAGGCCCCAACTCTCAAGTCAGGGTGTGAATATTCCAATCAGTCTTGTCTTTTCTTTTCTTTATCTTTTTCCTCCCTTGTGATATTGGACCACAATCTCCAGTTAATAATCTTTAATCACAAATCATGTTCTAGTTGGCTGGCACAACAGTGGCAATTCCCTCTTTATTTCCTTAGTTGTTTCTCTGTCTATGGAACTAGCTTTCTACTGAGGATCCTGGAGATACACTTTTGCTGGCAAATCTGACTCAAAATATTTAGATAAGGTCCTGAAATAGTAAAGACTGCAACTATTTGTATAGTTCTGTATAATAACTAAACATAGCCTGGTACATCAAAGGGTCCTTCTTTTTTAAAACACATTTTTATTTTGTACCACTAGATTGCTCCCTTTATGGTTTCTCTTCCCTTTCCCAGAGAGACATCCCCTATAACAAAAAATTTTATTTTAAGAAAGAAAAGAGGGGTGGCTAGGTGGCCCAGTAAGTAAAGCGCCGGCCCTGGAGTCAAGAGGACCTGAGTTCGGTTCTGGCCTGAGACACTTAACACCCAGACAAAAAAAAAAAACTACCCATGTAACCTTGGGCAAGTTACTTAACCCCAGTTGCCCTCCAAAAGGCACAAAAAAGAAAGAAAAGAAAAAGAAACAAGGGAGAATGAGAATAAAATTCAGCAAAACCAATCAATACATTAGAGGAAAAATCTATCCACACTCATAACCCTCTCCACCCCCAAATCTGCAAAATATTTTGTCATATCTCTTCTTTAGTGTCAAGCCTGTTCTTTTTTTATTAACATTCACTTTTGTTAATTTTGAGTTTCAATTTCTCTCCCTCCTTCTCTCCAGCCTCTCCCCCACCCACTGAAAAAGAAAGCAATATGATACTCATTATACATGTGAAATCATGCAAAACTTATTTCCATATTAACCAAGTTGTGAAGAAAAAGGTAAGAAAAATAAAGTTTAAAAAGCATGGTTCAGTCTGCACTCAGAATTCATCATTTCTCTCTCTGGAGGTGGACAGCATTTTTCAAGAATCCTTTGGAATTGTCTTGGATCATTGTTTTGACCAGAGCTGTCTTTCACTGTTGATCATTATTAAAACATTGCTGTTACTGTGCACAATGATCTCCTGGTTCTCCTCACTTCTTCAATTGCTTTCCAGTTGTGTCCAACTCTTCATGACCCCATTTGGGGTTTTCTTGGCAAAAAATGATGGAGTAATCTGTCATTTCCTTCTCCAGCTCATTTTGCAGATGAGGAAACAGAAGCAAATAGAGTTAAGTGACCTACACAAGATCACATAGTCAGTAAGTGTCTGAGGCCAGATTTGAACTCAGGAAGATGAGCTTTCCTGACTGTAGGTCCAGTACTCTATTCACTGCTTCAACCTAGCTGCTCATTTCACTTTACATCGATTCATATATGACTTCCCAGGTTTTTCTGAAACTATCCCCCTCATCATTTTTTATAACACTATAGCACTCCATCATAATTATATACCACAACTTATTAGTCATTCCCTAATTGATGGGCATGCCCACAATTGCCAGTTCTTTGCCACCACAAAAAGAGTTACTATAAATATTTTTGTACATGTCAGTCCTTTTCCTTTTTGCTTTTTAATCTCTCTTTTTTTTAATCTTTAACATAAACCTGGTAGTGTTATTGCTGGGTCAAAGAGACATAGTTCTAAATTGTTCTCCCAAATGTTGCAGCAGTTCACAACTCTACCAATGCACATTAATGTAACTATTTTTCCAAATATTCTCCAGCACTTTGTCATTTTCCTTTTCTATCATGTTAGTCAATCTGATAGGTGAAAGGTGATGACTCAGAATTGTTTCGATTTTCACTTCTCTAATCGTGAGTGATTTAGGGGGTGGCCAGGTGGCCCAGTGAGTAATAGCACTGGCTCCAGAGTTGCGATGACCTGGGATAGAATCCGGGCTCTTATTGTTAAAAATTTGGCTTAGTTCCCTACATATTTGAGAAAAAAAGGCCTTTATCAAAGAAACTTCCTATGAAGATTTTTTCTTAGTTTCATACTTTCCTTCTAATGTTGACTTAATTGGTTTTGTTTTTGCAAAACCTTTTTAACTTTATGTATACAAATTATCTACTTTACTTCCCATGATCCTGTCTATCTCTTATTTGGTCATAAGCTCTTCTCTCATCCATAGATCTGACAGGTAAATTTTTCCATATTCCCCTAATTTGCTTCTGATATCACCCTTCATGCTTTCTCTGTTCCAGTCAAACTGTTCAAGCTCACCAAACTCTATCTCCCATCTCTGTGCCTTTGTACAAGTTGTCCCTGATACCTACAGTTCCCTCTTTCTTCACCTGTCTTTCTTGGCAAACCACATTTCTTTCAAGGTTCAGTTCAGTTGCCACCATAGCAATCTATGTACATATTATGCCTCTTTCACTATATAAAAAATTGTATTCAGAAAAGTACATTTTCATATACACACATAACACACATATGTATAAAACAAAACAGCAGCAAATAAACTCATGGGGCAAGGACTGTTTCCTTTTTGAAAAAAAATTTTTGACTTACTATTGAAGATCAACATAACCAAATAAACTTGTTTAATCTCTACTTTTTTTTTGCCTTTTGCTTCACATGGCTAGTGTGTGTGTGTGTGTGTGTGTGTGTGTAGGTGTGTATGTGTGTGTGTGTGTGTGTGTGTAGGTGTTAAGTGTCTGAGGCCGGAACCTAACTCAGGTCCTCCTGACTCCAGGCCGGCTCTTTACTCACTGCACCACCTAGCTGCCTTTAACCTCTACTTAAGTTTAAATTAATTTCAATGTAGAAAGGTATCATAAAAAATTTTAGTCATTCCCTCTAGGTTTTCCTCAAGATTCTTTTTTGTTAATTCATGGTCTTTTTCTTTTCTTTTTTTAATTTAATATTTGATTTTTTCAACATTCTTTTTTCAGTTTTTGAATTCCAAATTTTTTTAAAACAATAGCTTTTATGAGATAATAGGTTTTTACCATTTGTTCTTTCTTTGATCCTTACACTTTTTAAAGCTATTTCCCAAAAGATAAATGGTCAAAGAATATTGACTTAAATTTTCAAAGGAAAAAATTTGAACTATCAACAGCCATACAGAAAATTGCTCCAAATTGCTAATAATCAGAGAAATACAAATTAAAGCAATTCTGAGGTTCCACCTAACACTGATTTGAAAGACAGAAAAAATATATATATATTTATTGAAGGGGCTGAGGAAAAACAGAAACAATAATGTACTATTGGTGAAGCTGTGAATGGATCCAAACATTCTGGAAAGCAATTTGGAACTGTGCACCAAAAGTCACTAAACTATGTATACCCTTTGACTCAGTGATACCATAAGCCCTAAAAAGAGCAAAGAAAGGAAAAGTACTCATATATACAAAAATTCTTGACTTGACAGGTCATTATGTAGTAGCAAAGAACTGGAAACTAGAGGTAATCATTAATGGGTGAACAACTGAACAAATTATGGTATGTGAATGCAATGGAATATCATCCTGCTATAAAAAAGTGATAAAAAGGACAGTTTCAGAGAAATCCAGGAAGACATATGAACTGATATAGAGTTGAGTGAGCAAAACCAGAACATTTTGATTAATAACAGAACAATTTATATAACAACAACATTGTAAAGAAAGATAACAGGGGCATCTAGGTGGTGTAGTGAATAGAGCACCAGCCCTGGAGTCAGGAGTACCTGAGTTCAAATCCGGCCTCAGATACTTAACAAGCTATGTGACCTTGGCAAGTCACTTAACCCCGACTGCCCTGCCTTTCCCCTCCAAAAAGTTAAAAAATTAATAAAAAGAACTATGAAAGATTTAAGAACTCTGATCCCTGAAATGATCAACCATGATTCCTGAGGAACTATTCATGCTGCCTAACTCCCAACAGAGAGGTAATGGATTCAAGATGCAAAATAAGGCATAAAGAATAAATGGGGGGATTTATTTTGTTTGACTATGTATATGTTATGTAAGTGGGCTTCCAATAAAGTCTGGTGTACTTTGCATGATACATATGTGGAAGGAGATGTGATTCCTGATCAGCTAAAAGGAACTAACCTTGATGCTGCATATTTATGTAAAGGACTGAGTCAGTTCCAGAGCTCTTTGGGCTGGAGAGATACATAGCCAAAGGGTATTCCAGGAAGGTGGGAGGTAAAGACTAAAAGCTTTAGACATATAGGAGAAGTAAGCTTCCTAACATGCCCCCAATTTTGAGTTGCCACCCTAGAAACTTCAGAGAAAAAAAATCACCTTAGGTGAGATCAGGACCTTTTGAGTTTGAGTTGATCTTATCTCACTCTCATCAGAAGTGCTCATATTTTCTGGTGTATTAGAAAACTTCTAAAATTTATGTTGGCTATTTTCTTAGATAAACTGGTATACTATTTTTTTTTCTTTTTGGAGGGCAACTGGGGTTAAGTGACTTGCCCAAAGTCACATGGCTAGTAATTGTGTCAAGTGTCTGAGGCCAGATTTGAATTCAGGTCCTCCTGATTCCAAGGCCAGTGCTCTATTGACTGTACCACCTGGCTGCCCCTAAACTGGTATACTATTATTATGCATTAATTGTGATGGTGGAAAAATAATACAGTCAATCCTCCACTTTTCGGGTGGTCATGTTTCTAGAAAATGGCACAAAAGTCAAAAATGCCCATTTTGATACAATGAACTAATAGGAAATAGGGGGTTAGGTTTCCATGACAACCAAAAACTGTAAACTTTCACTAGAGATTGCTGAAAATACATTTTTCTGAATACAATTCTTTATAAAATAAAACATTAATTCTGGTAATGGGCACTTTTCCTAACACAGTAAGCATGAAATAATCCATAAAATGCAGTACATATATAATTGATATATTAAATAATTATAAAATTGATAACATGCAAACCATCTTTCTCACTAGTAATTCCTTAGAATTGTATGACCTTTTGTGCTAACATCTCAATTTTTTAGAAAATATTTTCAGATAATATTCACTTCCCACAACATGAACTCTACTGTACCATAAATACTGTACAGCAAATAAAATTCTTAAAACTAAAATATTTTTTAACCTGACTCTTACCTTCCACTGCATCAGATAGTAGTGTGAGGGTACTATACTATATGCTGCTACGAACTACCTTGAGCTGCCCTCTAAAAACTGAGAGAGAGGTTTCTGGAACTTTAGTCACTGCTGTCAGAAGATACCAAGACTGGCAAGGTCTCCACATCAGTTCCAACATTCTGTCCTTCATGTCTGGTGGATGGCATTGGAGATTGTGAAGGATGCACCAGCTTGAAATAATTTAATTTGTAAGCTGTTTGAGATATTTAAGGTTATTGAAGTGTGGGAGCATAACAGATGCAAGTTAACCTCTAACCTATCAATAATAGGATCAGCAGCCTTGGTGTTTCTAGGCAGCTGGTTTATTATGCCAAGCCACCCTTCAAGCTTGGAAGCTGTGAGTGGCACAATCTTTTTTTCTCCCTTCCATATCTGTGCATGTGTTCAGTTGCCAATACAAACGTGAAAATGAAGTTACTAATAAAAGCATATCAATGCTTGAAATCCTGAATATTGAGGATTAACAGTAGTAGTAGGTAGCATTTATATAGTACCTTAAGTTTTGAAAAGTGTTTATATTATCTCATCCTGTTTGACTCTCATCCATGTCCTCTCATAAAATTTGCTATAAGAAACAAACCAATAAGTTAGGAGCCTTAAGTATGTGAAATGTCCATTAATTATCCTTTTCTCTCACTGTAGGAGCAGTCCATCTATTTTTCCAGTCATAGATTTATATAAGACCAATTCTCCCATGTAATTCCTCATTTGTGATGCATTGCTTGTGGCTGAAGCCTGACATTCAGATCTCCATTGCTCTTCAGATGATCTTCAACTCCTATTATTCATAGTCTATAGTATTCTGACTTGTAACCATATTACACCACCAGAAGACTTTTAGTGTTAAAAAAAAATAAGGCTTTGATTTAGAAAGGTGCTTGGAGTCATTAAAAGAACTTTTGCACTTTTTCAGAGACAATCTAGCCTATTTTCTTCCTCCTGTCCAATTCTGGTACCAACTTGTTATTTATTTTCACTGTCCCAGATGGACAGACTAATGGGTAAACTCTGTAGATTGTCCATTCAATTGCATATCATAGTCTGGACCATAGGCATTCTTCCTCCACTTCGATTTTCCCATATGCCTAGGGTATACTCATTTGAATAATGTTTGTTCCCGGACTTAATGCAGTCAACACAACATCATCTGCAAACTAGAATCTCTGAAGGACCTCACCATTTATAGGGAATCCTTCTTAACTCAGAAATATGTTGTATTCTCCGTGTTTTATGTCTTACTTGATAATAATAATCAGAAGAACAAAGGACAAAAATATTTCTGATGATACATCTTTCAAAGTATGTTATATGATTCTGACATATATGTGGGACACATATATGGAGGAGAGAGTCTTTTTGGTGGCATTACTATTACTGAGTTGTGAACAAACTAAGTACAATGAGATCATGTATTTGATACACCTTTCAGTCAATTATGTGATTCTAGACATGTGGATAATTGTATTCTCTTCTCATAGTCTTTCAGTTCACAAGAATTTATTAAGTACTTAATATATGCCAGGCATTGTGTTAAATGTTGGGAATAAAAATAGCAAAAAGCAAGCAAATACCAAATTTATTATTAATAATAAATAAAATTGTTAATAATAACAAATTTAAAAATAAACAAATACCAACTATAAAAGCAAAAAGAAAGACAATCCCTGACCTCAAGGTGCTTACATTCTAATGGGGAAGACAATACATAAAAAGGGAGCAAAAGAGTGAGGAGCGGAAGGGAGGTATTGGCAGCTAAGTCTAGAGAATAAGGATGGCTGGGTCAGGTCCTTGCCCAGAGTAGAGGTTCAGGTAAGAACTCACCAATGGGAGAAGGGGTCCTACAGAGCATAGTGAGGAGACACAGCTGAGTCATATTCTCATCAGGGAAGCCTTGATAAAAATGTTTTACATTGGGATGTACGTGTATTGGCAATTATTGGTATTCTTTTAGTCACCTTTTTAAAAATAATGTTTCAATATTTTTTCTATGCCATTGGTCTTCTTCCTCCTTCCTATATTTTGAGTATAGATCACTCAGTCAATTTATACATTGCAGAGGCCCAAGGATAAGCACATATCACAAAAAAAAAAGACTCTATTAATTTGCTCTTATTGAGTTGTTGTAGTCATGTCTGACTCCTTGTGACCCAATTTGGGTTTTCTTGGCAAAGATACTACAGTGGTTTGCCATTGCCTTTCCCGGATCATTTTACAGATAAGGAAACTGAGACAGTTAAATGACTTGCCCAGGATCACACAGCTAGTAAGTATCTGAAGCCATATTTGAACCCAGGTCTTCCTGACTCCGGGCCTGGCACTCTATCCACTGCACCATCTAGTTGCCCTCATCTATTAAATTACAAATATTCATTACTCATCCATTCAATAAATATTAAATGTCCACAATATGCAAGGTTCTGGGTTAGTCTCTGCTGATAGATACAAAGACAAAAATGAAATCGACCTTGACCTCAAGGAACATGCTGGGGTAAATAATATGTACACAGATAAGCAAATGTAGAATTTATAGTACCCCCTCCAGGGCTACTTCCTTGACTCCCATGTTTGTTGGCAGGCCTGGTCAATGGAGAATGAAGTTACTGCTACTCTCAGGGTTCCCAAGTCACTTTAGGTTGGGTTTCTAGAATAGTTTCACTCACAAGTCCCAAGATTTGGCTTACAAATGAACAATCAGCCAGTTAGCTTTTTAGAAAAAGTATTCAATTAGATGGTATGGCAAAAACCCTAGTTTAAAAAGTCCCACCCCCCCCACCCCACCAAAATCTCTGTCCCATAAATACACACACACAGGGTCCACAATGAGAATGGACACAAATGTAAAGCATAAAAATAGTGTAAATACATGGAAAAAAAAAGTGGTAGTCAGGGCAGCTACGTGGCACAGTGAATAGTGAATAGGGCACCAGCCCTGGAGTCAGGAGCCTGAGTTCAAATCTGGCCTCAGACACTTGACATACTTACTAGCTGTGTGATCTTAGGCAAGTCACTTAACCCCAATTTCCTTGCCTTCCCCCCCCCCACAAAAAAAGTGATAGTCCATAACTGTTGGTTACTAGAAGTCCTTTTCTCCTTTCTATAGTTGTCACTTTTCTCTGCCATGAGGCAGATGGTATTGCTTAAAGCTGCCTTTTCTCACATGACTATCACTCTTAATGGGGGCCACTGCCAGACATCCTGACCTATGTCTTACCACTGGACTCCAATGACTCTGGAGGAGAGAATGGGTCTGATGACCTTGCACAGCTCTGCCTCACTTAAATCCAATTCACTTGAAAGTCAAGATATCACCCTCCTGATGTCATTAGTTCTCCCCCTAGAACAAAACACAAACAACAACATCACTCCTAGTTAGATGTCTTGTTTCCTACTAATATAATATAATATGTCTTTCCAGTAACACAGCCATTGGATGGATTGGAGGGAGGCTTGACTCCACTTTTTTTGGCCTTTTGGAGGGCAATTGGGGTTAAGTAACTTGCCCAAGGTTACATGGCTAGGTTTGTGTGTGTGTGTGTGTGTGTGTGTGTGTGTGTGTGTGTGTGTGTTAAGTGTCTGAGGCCAGATCTGAACCCAGGTCCTCCTGACTCTGGGGCTGGCACTTTGCTCATCCACCTAGCCGCCCCTTGACTCCACTTCTTAAACCAGAATTCTCTGAACTGGAACTTTCCCATCACTGGATTGGTTTGTGATTGAAAGACTGCTATTTTTATACATAGGCTCAGAATGTGTCTGATTCAATCACGAGGTGTTTCTTCTTTCAACCAATACTCCTTTCAAATTGATTAAAGGCTTCACATTTAGTTTACACTTTTGATTGATTTAATCCAGGTATCTGGGCCTGGATTAATGTGATTATATTAATTGGTGGTAGGGGTATAAATCTCTACTCTTACATATACAAAGTATATACAAATTAATTTGGAGGAAAGAGGTGTACTAATAAGTAGCTGGAGGGGTCAAGAAAGGCAATATTTGAACTGAGCTTCGAAGGAAGTCTGGAACTCTAAAAACATTAATAATGAGGGATCACATGGACAACAGCCTGTGCAAAGGAACAAAGATGGATGATGGGTTGTCATATATGTGAAAACAGCAATTATGCTTTTTTAGCCAGACTTTAGAGTTTGTAACATAGAGTAATTTAAAATCAGTCTAGAATTAGGGACTTCCCCCAGTTTTAACGAGGGACCCTATGGATAGCTATCAGAAGTTCTGTGATCTTTGATGGGGGAAAAAAATAAATCTTTATTTCAATATAATTGATTTTCTTTTCTAATCAAATCATCATAATTGATTTTCTACATACAATCCTATGTATTTTATTTTATACATTTAAAAACATTATAGTCAGTAGGCTTAACCAGACCATCAAAGGTATCCATAGCACACACAAAAAAAGGTTAAGAATCTCTGACCTAGAAATATAGAGCAGAATCAGATTTTGTATTTTGTTCTAGAGGCATCAAGGAGCTACTGAAGCTCCTTTGGCAAGAGAATGACAAGGTAAGACCTGAGATTTAGGAATATGAGTTTAACAGCTATGTGGAAGATGGAATGGAGAAGGAAGAGATATGAGAAAGGGTGACCAACTATCACCATAGTCTAGGGTGAGATTATGAGGGCTTTCACTAGATTGAGGGCCATGTGTAAAGATAGAATGGGTCCAAGTCAACAAGACTTAGTTGTTGTAGTTGTCCAATCATTTCAACTGTGATGAACTCTTCATGACCCCACTTGGGGTTTTCTTGGCAAAGATACTGGAGTGGTTTTCCTTTTCTTTTTTTTTTTTTGGAGGCAATTGGGGTTAAGTGACTTGCCCAGGGTCACACAGCTACTGTGTCTGAGGTCAGATTTGAACTCAGGTCCTCCTACCTCCAGGGCCAGTATTTTATGCATTGTGCTACCTAGCTGCCCAGTTTGCCATTTCTTTAAGAGTAGAAGATAGGAGGTGGCCAGGCAGCACAGCGAGTAAGAGCACCAGCCACAGTGTCGGGATGACCTGGGGATCGAATCCAGGCTCAGACACTTAGCACCCACCCAGAAATACCTGGCTGTGTAACCTTGAGCAAGTTACTTAACCCAAATTGCTTAAAAAAAAGAGTAGAGGATGACTCAGCTTGCTGGCCTGTGTGACTGAAAGGACGGTGATAACTTTAGAGAGAAATAGAAAAATTAGGAAAAGGGATGTGGTTTTTTTTTTGGGGGGGGGTAGATTATGATCTCAGTTTACCTTCGAACTTAAATCTCTCCCATCTCTTACCTCCGTCCAACCCACCTGATTCTATGGAATGAAGAATTCCAACTGTGATTCTTCACCTCCAACCCTTTAAAATCTTTCAATAAGTCCTTCCTCTCATTCTGAGAGTTCTTTCCGCCTGTAAAATGAGGAGGTTGAATCTAATGCTCTCTAAGCTTCCTTCACATTCTAAATTTGGGACCCCTTCTCTTGCCTCAGCAGCTTATTACCATTCCACGTCAGTGTCTGACACCTATTCATGATCAGTATCCCATCACCAATACCTTGTTATAAAGAGCAACTTCTTAGGAATATTCCCGGCCCTCACTGAGGGTATGTAATGCTTTCTTTTTGTCCTGTTCCCTCTTGTATTTCAGAGCAGGGACCCAAGCCCATGTCACAGATTAGGTATTATAGATTTAGAGTTGGAAGGGACTTCATCTAACCCAACCCCTTCATTTTAAAGATGAAAACTATGCCTTGATGTCAGCAGGTTACCCCCCCCCCCTTTAAGTCTTAAGGTTCAGGATATCTTAGAGCCCCCAAACCCTTAGGGTCCTATGAATCCCATCTCAGAATAATAATTTTAGATGTGTAAAATAAAATACATGAGTACTAAGAAAAACTATTATATTAAAATACAGATATTGAAATATTTTTAAAAAAATTCATGGACCCCAGGTTAAAAATCCCTGCCTTAAAATCATGAGCAAGAGCTTCTGGGTTTACAGAGAGAGCAATAAATGGAGATCATGGGATACACTCTCTGTCTCTGTCTCTGTCTATCTCTTTCTGTCTCTCTGTCTGTCTGTTTCTCCCTGCCCCACTTTCCTCTCCTTTCTATTCTCTCTCTCTCTCTCTCTCTCTCTCTCTCTCTCTCTCTCTCTCTCTCTCCCTCTCTCTCTCTCTCTCTCTCTCTCTCTCTCTCTCTCTCTCTCTCTCTCTCTCTCTCTCTCTCTCTCTCTCTCTCTCTCTGTCTCTCTCTCTCTGTCTCTCTCTCTCTCTCTCTCTCTCTCTCTCTGTCTCTCTCTCTCTCTCTCTGTCTCTCTCTCTCT
>NW_027187380.1:32443891-32472875 GCF_028583685.1 Petaurus breviceps papuanus
TCTCTCTCTCTCTCTCTCTCTCTCTCTCTCTCTCTCTCTGTCTCTCTGTCTCTCTGTCTCTCTCTCCCTCTGTTTCTATGTCTCTGTCTCTCTCACTGTCTCGTTCTGTCTCTGTGCCTCTGTCTGTCTCTTTCTATCTCTCTGTGTCTCTCCCCTCTCCCTCCTCTCTTTCCCCTCCTTTTTGTCTTCCCTTCTCCCTTCCCTCTCTATATTTCTCTTTCTCCCTCTCACTGTCAAGCTTCCAGTTTCACAGAAAGAAGAATTAAAAGGGTCAATTCTCTAGCCCCATTGGGGCCCTCCTGTATGAGTTCAAGTCATTTCGCTTAGTTTGGAACTAATACACACACACGCACACACACGCACACACACACACACAAACTCAGTCCTATCTGATTATACATGGCACTTTGGCATCTTTTAGTTATTCACCACACATTGCCGTTTCCTTCAAGAGATTCATATCTCTTCATTAAACAGGTTTCTGATGAAGTTATTAATCAGTGAGACAGAAGATGCTGCTGCAGCATTCTGTGTGCTCTGACTGATCAGCCTAAAAGTTGCTGCCACTGGTAAGGGAGAGTGGGGAGGGGAAAAGGGGGGGGGGGTACAGAAGCGATGCACTGTGGGCAAACACACACCAGCTCTGTCAGTGATTACTTTCAAAGTAATTAGTTTTTAAATCAGGCAGATGTTCCAAGAACCACTGACTCTGGGCAGTTTTAATTATGTGCACTCTTTTTTTTTTATTCTGATTATTTATAGCTTTCTTCTCTGAAAAGGAAAGATATTTCCTCCACCCTCAGCATTAATTCCCCTCCAACTCCTCCGTAGTTCCCCCTGACTGAACTTTTTTCCTTGAAAATAGCAATGAGACTCTAGAATTGAGCATTCTGTCCCTGGCCGACTGAACAAGTCCCCATGATGTCATGAACCGGGGGCTTCTGCCAACATGAGTGTTCAGGGTGTTCATCCCAGGACTTATTCACCAAGATATTTCCAGGCACCCATTTAACTTCAGGGCCCATCCTTCCTTCTGCCCTTTACATTCTGGCTCCAGACTAGCTTTCTAGGCTGATTATGCACTACTGCCCCTCAAGTATTAGATACTCAAGCCAAATTGTCCTGCTTACTCTCCTCTGCATGTGGCAACCGCTCCTCCATCACTGCGTCTTTGCTCTCTCTCCTCACCTCCACCTTTTGGAATCCCCAGCTTCCTTCAGGTTTGTGTCCCCTCCTTCAAGAGTGGTTTCCTGTTAGTCCCACTTATTAGTGTCCTGCCCAAATTCCTGTGTATTTATTTTACAGATAGCTCACATTTACTTATTTTGTGAACATGTTTTATCTTAATAGAATCTAAGCCCTTTGAGGGGTGGTCTCACACATTTGTATCCCCAGTGAATGACACATAATAGGCTTATTATTATTATTACTATTATTATTATAGCAGCTAGCATTTACTAGTGTCTTATGGTTTGCAAAACACTTTACAAACATTATGTCATTTGATAATGTGTACATTTGCTGACTGGGTGGAAAATTTCAAAAAGTGTGTGCTTTGGTTGCATGTTCATATTATACCCTGTGCAGAGTAAAAAACCAAAAACATAACCTTGTTATGCCAGGGTAGGAGTCTGTTGCACATCTTCCCCTCTATGATTCATGGGAAGAAGATCCTAGAAATCAGATTCCTTTATCCACATTCAAAGGAAATAACCATAATTTCTGGAGAGGTAGAGACATTGTGTCAGGCGTCCCTGGGTATCATTCGTTGTAAACAAGTAGAGACAGGGGGCCTTAGAGTGGCATGGGTTTTTTTAGCCTTGTCCAGGGCCACAATTCATATTCACCTTTCTCTTTAAGCAATGTGACTAAGCAGGATCCCTGGGTCTTGCTCACAGTGAAAGCTGAGCAGTGAAGCCCGCCCACCACTAAAGTCTCTGTTCTCTAAGGCAGACAGAGTTCTAACACACCTACCAGGAACCAAACCTGGCTGGGCAGAATCAGGGAAGGCCAACAAAATTTCCAGACCAGGACAGGTTGAAAACTGCCATTTTCAACACTGGGCTTGTTTTCATTGACAAAAATTTCACATTATCTGTAGTCTACTATCTTCCCCAGCAGCCAGATGAAGCTTAAATCTGCAACATCAGAACATTCCTATTGTTTATTCTTAGAAGACAGGCTAAATAAGGGATTGCATTCTAGGCGTAGAGGACATCACCAGTGAAAAGTAATGTCAGTGAAAGGTCCTGGGCCTGAAAACCAACAAGTAGGCCAGTGTGGCTAGATCATAGAGTACATGGAGGGAAGAAAAGTTTAAGAAGACTAGAAAGATAGGAAGGGGCCAGGTTATAAACAACTTTGTATACCAAACAGAGGGCTTTGATCCTGAAGGCAATGGGGAGCAACTGGAATTTGAAGAGGGCAATGGAATATATAATCAGACTTGGGCTTTAGGAAAATCACTTTGGCAGCTGAATGGAGGGTAGTTGAGGGGAGACAGATTGGAGGCAGGCAGACCAAATAAAATGCTTGATCAACTATGATTCCAGAGGACCAGTGATGAAAGATCCTGTCCACCACCTGTAAAAGAGGTGATGAACTCAGAGTATAGGATGAGATATATTTTCAGACATAGTCAAGGTAGGAATTTGTTTTGCTTGAATTTACATATTTGATACAAGAGTTTAAAGGTTGTTATTATTGATGTTCTTTAATTGGAAGGGAGGGTTGGAAAGAAAAGAAAAATATTGATAAGGTTATCAAAGTGAAAAAAAGAGGTGATTGAAGCATTTTTTATTAATTAATTTATTTTTAGTTTCCATCATTAACTTCCACAAGATTTTGAGTTCCAAATTTTCTCCCCATCTCTTCCCTCACCCTCCCCAAGATGGCATGCATTCTAATTACCCCTCCCCCCAAAATGCTCTCCCTTCTATCACCCCCCCTTCTCTTATCCCCTTCCCTTCTATTTTCCTGTAGGGCAAGATAGATTTCTATACACCATTGCTTGTATATCTTGTTTCCCAATTGCATGTAAAAACAATTTTTAACATTCATTTTTAAAACTTTGAATTCCAAATTCCCTCCCTTCCTCCCTCCCTACCCACCCTCATTGAGAAGGGAAGCAATTGGATATAGGTTATACATGTGTAGTCATACAAAACACTTCCATAACAGTCATGTTGTGAAAAACTAACTATATTTCCCTCCATCCCATCCTGCCCCTCATTTATTCTATTCTCTCCTTTGACCCCTGTCCCTCCTCCAAAGTGTTTGCTTGAAGCATTTTTTAAAAGCATGTATAACACTGCCTACCCCGGCCCCCACTGCCTGAAGGCCAGCTAGGTTAGATCTTCACCCCTCCCCAAGAATTCTCTGATACCCTTAAGGAGATTGGAGGTCTAGGTTATCTACCATTGGCTCTAGTCCCCACTGATGGTATGCCTTCAATTGTAGGGGGTGATCCTCTTTACCCCAGTTCCATTAGCTGTGAACAATCAGATTAACTTTCACACAGAAATATTTATTTCAAGAGGTAAAATCACAAATACACAAATTTATTCCCCAACACATGGGAGGCATAATCCTCCCCACCCCCACCCCTACCTCAGTCTTTGGGGAGGGGAAAGGGATTAATTTCATAGTTTACCTCAATTCTATAGAGTACAATCCTAGTTCTAAATTCAAAACTTCCCTCAGGCTTAAATCCTAGGCACCCCGGCTTCTCAAGAGTTCCATGCTGGGCTGGCTGACTACACTACCCTTTACTGGTTCAATTCATGGTGCCCATGCTGTGGATGACTGGGAGCTTCATCCTCTGGAAGTCAAAGATAAGAGTTACCAAAAATTAGTGGAAAAGTACAATAGAAAAGAGAGTGTATGTGTGCTTACGTGGGGTAAGGAGGGGGAGAAAGTGATGTCACTGCATTTAAAGATGCTAGCCGTCAATTAAAGGAGGCTACCTCCACCCACATGGAGGGAACAAAGGTCTCCATGTTCCCAAACTGGGTGTGGCCAGACCAGAAAAGAAAACAAGCATATATTAAGTATTTACTATGTGCCAGGCATTGTGCTAAACCATGGGGATACAAACAGAGAGAAAAACAGATCCTGCCTTCAAGGAGCTTACATTCTTTTTTTTTTAGATTTATTTATCTTTAATTGGACCCTTGTGAGTCAATCTGCCAGAGATTCAAGTAGACTGCCTCATATTAACAGTGAGACAAAATGGGCAAAGTCCTTAAAACCCCTCAAAAGTAGAGAGATTTTGTCGAGGAGAACAAATGAACTTGTGGATACAAGATAAATTTTTAATAAATTGGTAATTTGTCAGTGGGCTAATAATCCACAGGACACTACTTTTACATAGTTTACATGTAAAACATTTCTTTGAAAAAGGTATTATAGGGAGTAGAAGCAGGACCTCCATGCTGCTCCGGCTTCCACCTTCCCCAATCCCCAATCCATGCAAAAAGGGGACTCTAAAGAAACTTTGGAGCTGCAAAACCCACAAAATGACACAGAGAAGCTAACCTCCCACTGAGGACAGCCCGGCAGGCCGGCAGGAATCAGTCAGGGCAGTGCTCTGGGAGTCCAGCCGGGCCCCACATCGAGGCTTTAGCCCCAGGGCGGGCCTGACCAGGGACTCCAGATCAGCAGCAGCTGTGGCCGTTTCCAGATTTATCAACACATAGATGCAAAGGACAAAGTGAGAGGTCAGTGCAGTCTGCACTTTGGGACCCAGTAAGTGGGAGTGCTGGCTTTTGCCCCAGGGGCGAGAAGTCACTGAGAACCCGACACAGCCAGTCAGCAACACGTTGCAGCTTCAGCTCCTGGTCTGCAGAGTGTAGGGGGACCAAGCACCAGTCTGACGGGTAATCGCTCTTGCTTTAACCTGCTTGGATCTGGATTGCAGTCTAGGGTGGAGGTCCTGGGGTATGTGTCCAGCTTCCCAGAGCATGTGGAGACCTCAGAGAGGGCACCCATCTAATACCTCCGACAGCTGAGAAAACCCCAGCGTTTGGGATGAAAGCTCCCCTGTCTGGTGGCAGAGTCCTACTGTGGCAAAAAGCGCAGGGGTCAAGTGACTGAGGGGAGACATGACCAGGCAAAGGAAACAAAGCAGACAGAAGATTCCAACATTAGACTCCTATTTTGGGGACAAAAAGGAGCAAAGCACAGAACAGGAGGAACACAGTGAAGTCAGAACTCCTGCACCAAAAGCTTCAAAAGGAAATACGAGCTGGTTACAGGCCATAGGGGACTTTAAGAAGCAGATAAGAGAAGTGGAGGAAAAATTGGGAAGAGAAATGAGAACAATGCAAGAAAATTATGAAATGAGAGTCAATAGCCTGACTGAGGAAAATAATACCTTAAAAAACAGACTGACTCAAATGGCAAAGGAGGCTCAAAAAGGCAATGAGGAGAATGCTTAAAAAGCCGAATTTGCCAGATAGAAAAAGAATCTCAAAAGCTCAGTGAGGAGAATCATTGCTTCAGAATTAGATTGGAGCAAATGGAAGATAATGACTTTATGAGAAATCAAGATGCTGTTAAACAGATCCAAACAAATGAAAGAATAGTAGGCAATGTGAAATATCTCATGGGAAAAACCACTGACCTGAAAAATAGATCCAGGAAAGATAATGTAAAAATTATTGGACTACCTGAAAGCCATGATCAAAGTAAGAACCTAGAAATTATCCTCCAGGAAGTTCTCAAAGAAAACTGCCCTGATGTTTTAGAACCAGAGTGCAAAATAGAGGTTGAAAGAATCCACTGATCACCTCCTGAAAAAGATCCCAAAAAGAAAACTCCTAGGAATATTATAGCCAGGTTCCAGAATTCCCAGATTAAGAAGAGAATATTACAAGCAGCCAGGAAGAAACAATTTGAATATTGTGGAAACACAATCAGGATAACCCAGGATCTGGCAGCTTCTACACTGAGGCATCGAAGGGCTTGGAATATGATATTCCGGAGGACAAAGGAGCTGGGATTGAAACCAAAAGTCACCTACCCAGCAAAACTGAGTATCATGTTTCAGGGGCAAATATGGTCATTCAGTGGAATAGAGGACTTTCAAGCATTGTTGCTGAAAAAACCAGAGTTGAATAGAAAATTTGACATTCAGATACAAGAAGCAAGAGAAGCATGAGAAGGTAAACGAAATCATAAGGAACTTATCAAAGTTGAACTATTAACATTCCTACATGGAAAAACAATAATTGTAACTTATGAAACTTTTCTCAGTAGTTGAAGGGAATATATATATATATATATATATATATATATATATATATATATGAGGGTATATGGGCATATGAATACATATGTGAGTGTGTGTATATATGTTTACAGGTATACATAGATAGAGGGCACAGGACCAATTTAACAGGGAGGGATGATACTTAAAAGGTGAAATTAAGAGATGAGAGAGGAATATAATGAGAGGAGATAGGGAGAGACAGAATGGGGTAAACTATCTCATACAGAAGAGGCAAGGGAAAATGGTTACAGTGGAGGGAAAGAATAGGAAGGCAAAAGGGAATGGTTCAACCTTATTCCCATTGAATTTGGCTTGAGGAAGGAATGAAATACACACTAAATAGGGTATCTCACCCTCCGGAAGAGTAGGTGGGAAGGGGATGAGAGGGGGGATGATGGAAGGGAGGGCAGGCTGGGGTGGAGGGAAGTTGGGAGCACCCACTTTTGTAAAGGGGTGGGATCAAAGTAAAGAATAGAACAAGTGGGAGATGGGATAGGAGGGAGAGAAATATAGTCAGTCTTTTACAATATATCTACTATGTTATTGTTTTGCATTAGCCATACATGTACAACCTATACTGAACTGCTTATCTTCCCAGTGAGGGTGGGTGACAAGGGAGGAAGGGAATGAATCTGGAATTCAAAGTTTTAAAATCAAATATTCAAACATATATATATACTATTATTAATACTATTTTACATGTAATTGGGAAATAAGATATACAGGCATTGGGGCATAGAGATCCACTGGAAAAGTCAAAAGGTGTATGGGAGAAAATATGGGAGAGAGCAGATTGGAGGAGGGGATATCCTGTGGGACTGCTATTTTGAGGCATGGGTAGGAAAAAAACGGGGAGAAAATTTGTAACTCAAAATCTGGAGGAAATGAATGATGTAAATCAGAAGTTAATAAAGCATTTAAAAAAAAGAATCCACAGACAATAGAAAAATATATTTTAATATGCATGAAAGAAAAAAAAGAAAAAGGTATTGTAGCACTCATTGTTACATATTCTTATCATCTGATTCATCATCTTCTTTCAAAGATTCCTTGGCATATTTCTCTGCTTCTTCTCTTATATCTTTCAGAACTATTTCATGCCCTCCTTTGGTTACTTCTCCAACCCAACTGAGCTCCAGTTCAAAAGCTTTGTCCTTAACTTCGTCATGTACTACATAGATTATTTTTGCAACTTCTTTAACAACATCTCAACAAGTCATTTCTTTCATCTGAAGTTTCTCTATCTCTGTTTTTGCTACTTGCCAGGCTTTACCAATGGCACATCCCCAATAACCATAAGAAACACCCAATGGGTCAATTATATAAAGTTGTGCTCCATCATTCACACCATAAGACCTTAACATGAAACTGCAACCAAAAGGTCTAACAGCATTGTAGAGTGTGTCAGCATGTACATACATGGCTATTGTGTCTGCAAGGTGCTTTAATGGAATATTATAGCCATAGTTAGATCCGAAGTTGGAGGCTTCTTCTCTAGCTTGTCTGCTAAAGAACGAGCATCTGCTGGCAAACCTGCTACTGCCATTCCAACGTGTCGATCAGCATTAAAGAGGCATTTGTTAGAACCTTCTTCATAAAGTTTAGAAAGGACTCGTTTTTCTACACCAAAGACGCCACCATCTTTACATCTGATTCCAATAGCTGTACTACTGTTTTCCACTGCTTTTGTAGCATATTCAACATGAAAAACTCTTCCATCAGGAGAGAAAGTTGAGGCTGACAGATCATGCCCGGTCCTGATGGAGTTCATGGTGCTTAAGCCACCTCAGAGACGTGGAGAGGTCTTTTAAGGCCAAGGAGCTTACATTTTAATGGAGTCAGATAAAACACAAAAAGGAGATGCATCAGGATGAGGAGGAAGGAGGAAAGATTAAGATACCCAGTACTTGGGAATGGTTTTAAAAGGCCAGAAAGTCAGGAACCCTTGTTCAGGAGGACAATAGAGGGAGGCCAATCTGGTCCTTCAGGAGGAAATCACCCTGGGAAAAGGTGGGGTGGGCCTGGAATAACCAAGCTTTCAAGGTCTAGCTGTTCCAAGGCAAGGAAGGCCCCAGGAAATGAGTGAAGTTCCAGGATTAGCCAGCAGTAGAGGAGACATGGCTTTGAAGTCCAAAAATTCAGGAACAGGACTGGGACAGGAAATGAAGGCAGGCTAGCCTGGGCCATTCTACAAAATAGAAGTTCCAGGATCTCCTCCTTCAACCCTGTCTTACATGAAAAAGTGATCCCTCTCCCTACCAAGACTAATCCTTCTACATACACAAGCCATCCCATTTCATCCTGTCTTCAACAGATTGCTACTTCTGTCATCTCCATTCTCTTATGTTCTTTCATTCTGCCTATAAATATACCCAAGTATCCTTCATCCTCAAAATACCTTCACTTGATCTATCTAACCTATTGTAGCACCAATGTAATATTTGCAGCATCCATGGTCACTATAAATATACCTGCATGGTGCTTAAATGCAAAATATAACAGACTCTCCATATATAAGACAGAAGTGAAACATTTATTCATACACCAAAAAAAAAAAAACAAATCCCAAAATCAGTAAGCTATCATAGTAGCAAAGAAGTTAATAAGCCATAATAGCACAGAGAGCCTTCCCACAAACCAATATTTTTACACACAAACCTGACTGACTCCCTGGGACACTTGCTCTCCTCCTCCCAGTCTAGCTAGCTCTGACTCTCAGCTTCCTGTGGGCTCTGCTCTACCCTTCAGCAAACTCCTCCTACCCCAGGCTCCATGTGATTACATTCTACCTATTAGGAGGCAGAGTTTATTTTCAAAGCAGGGAAGATCTTCAAATTCCCTTAGGCTTATTAAGGGCTAGTAAGGAAGATCTTCAAATTACCATTACCATTACACCTAGCTATCTATTCACATACATACGTACCCACCTATCTAACTATATCTATATATTTTTTTATCCAGTCATTTTTCAATTGTGTGACTATGACCCCATTTGGCGTTTTCTTGGCAAAACCACTGAAGAGGTTTGCCATTTGCTTCTCTAGCTCATCTTACAAATAGGGAAACTGAGGCAAACAGGGTTAAGTGACTTGTCCAGGGTCATACAGTTAATATCTAAGGCCAGATTTGAAATCAGGAAGATGAGACTTCCTGACTCCAGGTCTGACAATCTATCCACTGTGCCACCTAGCTGCAATACACACACACACACACACACACACACCTATCTATGTAACTATATATATATATATATATAAATTTATATGCATATATACATACATATGCACATATAAATATACCTATATAAGTATGTATATATAAATGTGTATATACACATACCTATGTATACATACACACATATACACATGCCTATCTATGTA
The DNA here is from genome assembly GCF_028583685.1 of Petaurus breviceps papuanus. Lineage (NCBI taxonomy): Eukaryota > Metazoa > Chordata > Mammalia > Diprotodontia > Petauridae > Petaurus > Petaurus breviceps. Next base: position 32,453,543 of record NW_027187380.1, read on the forward strand.
GGTATGTGTACGTATATGTGTGTGTGTGTATGCGCGCGCGTGTGGGGTTCAATTATCATCTGTGATAATGATTCTCAGATCTCCTGCTCCAGAACTAACCTCTCTTCTAACTGTCTCAATCTCACATCTCCATAATTCAATAGCCTATTGACATATTAAACTCAACATGTCCAAAACTGAACTCACTATCTTTCTCCCAAAATCCTCCCCTCTTCCTGTCTTTCTTGTTACTCTCCAGAGTACCACCATATCCTGGACACCCAGGCTTGCAACCCAAGTGTCATCCTCATCACCTGCTTTCTCATACCTTCCATGTCCAAGCAGTTGCCAATTCCTGTTAACTTCATAATAGCTCCTGTTTAAGTCCCTTCTCCGGACACCACTGCCACCCTAGTGCAAGCTCCTATCACCTCATGCCTACACAATTGCCAGTTTCATTGTTGGTTTTTTTGTCTCAAGTTTCTCCTCTTCTCAGTCCATATTCCACTCAGCTGCCAAAATAATCTAAACAATATGACTGTGTCACCTACAACTTGCCCTCCATAAACTCCAGGAGCTCCCTATTACCTTCAACATCAAATATAAAAAAGCCTTTAAAAGGGATTAACAGCCTTTCATAACCTACTTGGTCTCCATCATCCTGTCTGATCCAATGATGTTTATCTCCCTGATGCTCCTTCCACAAGACCGTCCATCTCCAGATTGAGGGCATTTTGTTCCCCATGCCTGCCACTCTCTGCCTCCTGGTTTCTCTGTCTTCCTTCAAGTCTCAACTAGTCTAAACTTCTGTATGACTCTCCCAGTCCTCCTTAATCATAGTGCCTTCCCTCTGAGATTATTTCTAATTTATTCTATGTAGATCTTGTTTGTACATAGTTGCTTGCATTAGACCACGAACTCCTCAAGAGAAGACTCTTTTTTTACCTTTTATATTCCCAGGGTTTAGCTAAACCAAGGTCATCCCTTGCATCTCAGGCCATTACCAGTCATCTTGACTTTTGTCTTGCCAGTGGACTTCGACGACTCTGAAGGACAGAGTGAGGCTGATGATTTTATGAAGTTCTGCTTCACTTAAATCCAATTCACATGCAAGTCAAGACATTACTCTTATATAACTGGTCCCCCTGAAAATGAAGAACTAACATCAACTGGGTTTAGCATAGTGTCTGGAATAAACAGTTGGTGCTTAAAAATGTTCATTGACTTGACTCAAGAAAATCAGTAATAAAACAACTTTGAAAATAACACATTGAATTTATTTTACACTTGGAGGGAGTGTTAAGCTGTACAAGGTACAGTTCAGAGCTATCTGTGCAATTCTCTCTTTTTATTTTGCTTTGTCTGTGGAAAAATCCTCTTACTTTGTTCTTGTTAAGTTCAGAACAATTTTTTTTTCATTTTTGTTATGGCAACAGTCTAGGAAAGATGGGATGAGACCCTAGGCTTTTGACAGCTGTTCATGATGGAAACATTGCCCCAAAGGACTACCAATGGCAATCCAGCAAAGGTGCCTGGTGACCCTTGGTATCTGCTCTTGGGCCTTCTCATCTTCCTAGTGGTCCACTCTGCACCATAGTGATTTGCAAAGTGTGCTTTTTAAGAAATATCTAACCCCAGAGGCGGCCAGATGGTACCATGAGTAAGAGCTCTGGCCCCAGAGTCGGGAGACCCAGGATCGGTTCTGGCCTCGGATAATTAACACCCACACAAAATAACTGGCCATGTAACCTTGAGCAAGTTACTTAACCCCAATTGCTGAGGAGTGGCCAGGTGGCACAGTGAGTAAGAGTGCCGGCCCCAGCGTTGGGAGACCTGGGATCGGTTCCGGCCTCAGATACTCAGCACCCACACAAAAATAACTGGCCATGTAACCTTGAGCAAGTTACTTAACCCCAATTGCTTTAAAAAAAAAATATCTAACCCCAACAAAGAGGCACAAAAATGGGTCAAATGTCTCTTCCACTGGATACTTGTCTGCATTCAAAAAGGCACATAAAATTTTTTGCTTCTATGCCTTGAGCCCTTTTCCCAACACCAGGTCATAGTCAATAATCAAAGATGCTGCAACAGCTATTTACCAGCTACTCAAGAAATGGCATAATGGAAATAGCAAAGGTTCAAGAACCTAGGTTTAAATCCTGGCTTTCCACACTTCCCATGGGCAATTCATGCCACCTCTTGGAGCCTCAGTTTCCCCCTTTGTAAAATGAAGGACTTGGACATGTTCTCTTTTGCCCCTTCCAGCTCAGAACCCTTTAATTTAAAATTATAGTCTGGGAAGAAATAAAGCAAGAGAAATAGAATAAAAGGGCCCACAATTAGGGTGGATATCCCCTATTTTTTAAATAACGTGTAAAAGATTTATCATCTGCATTAGAAACTCAGTAGCTGAGCAAAGGTACGGTATTGGGCACTAAACTAGCAATAATAATAATAATGGGAGGGGAGGTTATTTTTATTTTATTCAGCCAATATTTTATTGAATAGTCTTAGAGGTAGTTTTGATCACATATTACATTTTACAAGGATAAATAAATACCTGATGATATTAAAAGTGCAGCATAAAACTAAAAGAAAATAGCAATACATATGTATAATACAATCATAAAATAGATCACAAAGAAACAATATAATACATTGTGCATAAATTAATAAATACAATCACTTCTCACAAGCCCATTCTGAGTACTGCCTAATTCCTGTTATACATTCTATGTATATACCTTTGCTCCATATGATGAAGCCATATACCATCAATTTTTTCACCAGGTTAGCATAATTGAGACAACTCTTTAATTTAGATAATACAAGTCATTAGCTGGACCTCGTCCTCTGAGGGCCCCCACTTGTTTTATACATATATACATACATATACATATACATACCCTGTATTTTTCCTAAACCAGATACTGACAGATTATCTGATATTTCTCAATCTTGCCAGCTCTGGCTATTTGAAAAGTAAATTATCTATTTTCAAATGTGTGATAATGTATATGATGGTGGCATTACAGTTCTTATTGTCCAAGATTTTTAAGTCTTTTCTTAAGGCTTCTCCCAGTCTTGGAACTGTTGAATTTACTCAAAACTCAGTTGTTGAGAATTTTTCAGGCACTTTGATATTTTTAATTAGCATATTTAAAAGAGTATTGTGTCAGTGGGTAAAAGCCCCATTCATATGAGGACCACAGTGGCAGAGAATGCAGGGAAGGAAGCATTTCATTCAAGGTCCCACATTGCTGACAGTATTTATCCCCAGAACCAAGTCTCCTGGACCTATTCAATAGGCCTGGCCCTGTGAATGAATCTATGGTCAGCAAATTGGGTGAAATATGCTTCTCTCATTAGAAAATCTTGAGGCCTCAGTCACTGAAGTAACAGCGTATGTTTTACTCTGATCCTGTTTGCTGAATAGCTGCTATTTAAAAGAATATCTTATCACACATTTCAAATTATTTTCCACTGTTGGCCAACATTCAACCAAAATGTCAAAATGCCTTTTATTTTTTCTCTCTTCACTCAATTGAGATTTTAGCTGTCAATTGTTGGAAAGTTACCCATAGTCAGAATCAGATGTTAGGTGCTACTGCAACCCTATATCTAAATTCTTCCACAGAGCCATTTAAATAAATGGTCAGGTTTTCTGGTTAAGGGTCATGTTTAATTCTATTCTGCATCTCGTTTGTATAAGATAATCACTTATTTTAACTGTTCCTAAACAGTTTTAGTTTTCAAGTCATATAATACTCAGGTGTACCCCAATCTTTTTTTATGAACTACCCCATTACCAACAACAATCTTAGACATATGTTTTACATCTTGCATACATAAAAGGTAAAAAATCTGTCCTTAGTAAATATTTTTTGGTATGTACCTTATATTTTTCTTGGCTCTTTTATATCAAATATTCTATTAAGTTCAGGTTGGTTTTTTTGTTTTGTTTTGTCTTTAACAAAAGTCCTGAAAGTCTGACAGTTCATTAAATGTCCCTTTTTATTTAAAAATCAGGATTACACTTAACTTTTCTGGGTATAATATTTTTGGCTCACCTAGTTCTTTTGTTCTTCAATATATAGTGTTCCAAGACCTGCAGTCTTTTAATGTCACCACTGCTAGGTCTTCTGTAATTCTAATTGTGGTACCACCATATTTAAATTGTTTTTTTTTCTTGTTGCTTATAATATTTTATCATTGAGCTGGGTCAGGTTTTGGAATTTGACTATGATATTCCTATGTGTTTCCCTTGTAGGATCTCTTTCAGGTCGTGATGAGTGGATTTTTTTTCTACTTTCCTGTCTTGTCCCTGTGCTTCAACACAATTTTCTTTATTTCTTGTATTATTGTATCAAGATTCTTTTTTTTTATCTTAGTTTTTGGGTGGTCCAATTATTCTTATGTTTTCTCTTCTTGATCTCTTCTCCAGATCAGTTGTTTTTCTTATGAGATGCTTTACATTCTCATCTATTTTCTTCGTTCTTTGTGTTTTGTTTTATAATTTCTTGATCTCATAACTTTGCTGGCTTTCCCCTGACCAATTCTGATTTTCCTTTTCATTTTTTGGTTAAGATACTTGATTTATTCATTTGAGATGAATTTACTGCTTTGATGGCTTCACTCTGCGTAATTTTAAAATATATTTCCTTTACTTGTTAATCCTTTTTTTTAAATTAAATTTTATGTTTATTTTTAGTTTACATCATACATTTACATAAGATTCTGAGTTACAAATTTTCTCCCTATCTTTCCCCTACCACCACCCCAAAACAGCGATCCCACTGTATACCCCCTCCCCCAATCTGCTCTCTCCTACATCCACCCCCATACCCCCTCCAACTTTCCAGTAGGCCAAGATGGATCTATATACCCCAGTGCCTGTATATCTTATTTCTCAGTTGCATGTAAAAATTAATACTAACTAACTAACTATATATATATATATGTATATATTTTAAAACATTTGATTTTAGAACTTTGAATTCCAGATTCTTTCCCTTCATCCCTCATCACCCACCCTTACTGGAAAGATAGGCAAATCAATATAGGTTGTACACATGTAGCTACGCAAAACATTTCCATAGTGGATATAATGTGAAAGACTTACTATATTTCCCTCGATCCAATCCTGCCCTCCACTTGTTCTATTCTCTACTTTGACCCTGTCCCTTTTCAAAAGTGGGTGCTTCCAACTTCCCTTCCCCCCAACCTGCCCTCCTCTCCATCATCCCCCCTCTCATCCCCTTTTCCCTACTCTCCTACAGGGTGAGATATCCTATTTAGTGTGCATATCATTCCCTTCCTAAGCCAAATTCAATGAGACTAAGGTTGACCCATCCCTTTTGCCTTCCTGTTCTTCCCCTCCATTGTAACCATTTTCCCTTGCCTCTTCTATATGAGATAATTTACCCCATTCTGGAGTGGCTAGTTGGCGCAGTGAGTAAAGCGCCAGCCCTGAAGTCAGGAGGACATGAGTTCAGTTCTGACCTCAGACACTTGACACCCACACAAAAAAGTATTAGCTGTGTAACCTTGGGCAAGTTACTTAACCCCAATTGCCCTCCAAAAAAGAAAAAAAAATTTACCCCATTCTGTCTCTCCCCATCTCCTCTCATTATATTCCTCTCTCACCTCTCAATTTCATCTTTTAAGTATCATCCCTTCCTATTCAATTGGTCCTGTGCCCTCTGTCTATGTATACCTATACACATATATACACATACTCACATCATATGCACATACACCCTCCTATATAGACATAAATATGTATGTATATACATATATATACACATTTATGTTCCCTTCAATTATTCTCATACTGAGAAAACTTTCATAAGTTACAATTATCGTTTTTCCATGTAGGAATGTAAATTGTTCAACTTTGATAAGTTCCTTATGATTTCTTATCCCTGTTTACCTTCTCATGCTTCTCTTGCTTCTTATATCTGAATGTCAGATTTTCTATTCAACTCTGTTTTTTTCATCAAGAATGCTTGAAAGTCCTCTATTTCATTGAATGACCATAACTTCCCCTGAAACATGATACTCAGTTTTGCTGGGTAGGTGATTCTTGGTTTTAATCCCAGATCCTTTGACCTCCGGAATATCATATTCCAAGCCCTTCAATCCCTCAATGTAGAAGCTTCCAGATCCTGTGTTATCCTGATTGTGTTTCCACAATATTCAAATCGTTTCTTCTTGGCTGCTTGTAATATTTTTCTCCTTGATCTGGGAACTCTGGAACCTGGCTATAATATTCCTTGGAGTTTTCTTTTTAGGATCATTCTCAACAGGTGATTGGTGGATTCTTTCAACCCCTCTTTTGCCCTCTGTTCTAAAACATCAGGGCATTTTTCCTTGAGAATTTTTTGAAGGATGATTCCTAGGTTCTTTTTTTTATCATGGCTTTCAGGTAGTCCAATAATTTTTAAATTATCTCTCCTGGATCTACTTTCCTGGTCAGTGGTTTTTCCAATGAGATATTTCACCTTGCCTTTTATTTTTTCATTTGTTTTCTTCTGTTTGATAGTATCTTGATTTCTCATAAAGTCATTAGCTTCCATTTGCTCTGATCTAATTCTGAAGGAATTATTCTCTTCAGTGAGTTTTTGAGATTCTTTTTCCATCTGGCAAATTTGGCTCTTTAAGGCATTCTTCTCCTCATGGGCTTTTTGAGCTTCCTTTGCCATTTGAGTAAGTCTATTTTTTAAGGTATTGTTTTCTTTAGTCAGGTTATTGACTCTCTTTTCATGATTTTCTTGCCTAATTTTCATTTCTCTTCCCAATTTTTCCTCCACTTCTCCTATCTGGTTTTCAAAATCCTAAATTCTTAAGCTCCTCTATGGCCTGTAACTAATTCATATTTTTCTTGGAAGCTTTTGGTGGAGTTCTGACTTTGTTGTCTTCCTCCTGTTCCATGCTTTGATCCTTTTTGCGCCCCCCCCCCCAAAAGGAATCCAAAGTTGGATTGTTGTGCTTGCTCTGCTTCCTTTGCTTGCTCATGTTGGCACTCAATTACTTGACTTTTGAACTTTTGCCACAGTAGAACTCTGCTTCCAGAGAGGAGAGCTTTTTCCCAAATTTCTGGGGTTTTTGCAGCTGCTGGAGCTATTAGTTGGGTGCCCTCTCTGAAGCCTCCACAGGCTCTGGCAGCTGGTCATGCACCCCAGGACCTCCACCCTAGACAGCAATCAAAATCCTAGCAGGTTAAATCAAGAGCAATTACACCTCACACTGGTCACTTGGTCTCCCTATAATCTGCAGGTCAGGAGCTCTGAAGCAGCCACTCAGTGGTGGTGGCTGCCACCTTCAGCTGCTTCTCCATCTGGGAGTAAAGGCTGGACCACACTCCTGGACCCCCATTCCCACAAAGTCCACACTGACCTCTCACTTTGTCTTTGGCATTTATGGGTTGATAATTCTGGAAATCACCACAGCTGCTGGTGATCCACTCTCCCAAAGTTCCTCCAGCCATAGCTGGTCAGGATGCCCTGGGGCTAAAACCATGGGGCTACTTGGGGCTGGGTGCTGTTCCCAGTGCACTGAGATGGACCCTTCCTGCCAGGCTGTCTTCAGCGAGATATTTGTTTCTCTGTGTCACTTTATGGGTTCTGTATCCATAAAGTTTGTTTAGAGTCATATTTTATAGGTATTTGAGGTGATTATGGGGGGAGGGAACACAGGGAGTTTTCCTGCTTTTACATGGTCATCTTGGCTCCACCCCCCGACCAATTATGATTTTCAAGGAATCATTTTTTTCCTTAAGGTTCTAGATCTCCTTTTCTAATTGGATGGCTTGTTTTTTCATAATCTTGTTTTTCTTGGATTGGTTTTTGGTTTGTTTGGTTTTTTTTTTTTTTTTAGTTTTTCCTCAATTTCTCTCATTCTATTTTTAAAGTCTTTTAAAAGTTCTTCTGTGGCACAGTGAATAGAGCACCGTCCCTGGAGTCAGGACGACCTAAGTTCAAATCCGGCTTCAGACACTTAATACAAAAACTAGCTGTGTGACTTTGGGCAAGTCACAACCCCAATTGCCCTCCAAAAAGCAAAAAAAAAAAAAGTTCTATAAATTCTTTTGGGGCAGGTGACCATTGGACATTACTCTTTGGGGTAGAAGAGAGTTTCTTTACTTCAGTATCTTCTTCTGAAGACAAACCCTGATCTTCTCTATTCCCATAGTAATTGTCTATGGTTGATTTCTTTCTCTTTTGCCTGTGCATTTTTTTTTTCTTAGTAGTTTAATCTACTTTGTAATCACCTCTAGTCCTGGGGTAGGGGGATGGTGCCTCTAGCCTCAGATCTTCCTTTAGTTCTCTTCTCTGCCTTGGAACCTAGACCAAGACCTCCAGCCTCCTGAAAGTGCCCACAGCCAGTGGCATCCCTGCCCTACTACTTCTGTACTCACCAGGCTTGTGCTGGTTCCTTCTCATCCCCAGTGAGCACAGATAGGTCTGGCATTCCTTGTCAGCAGAGGTTTCCTTAGTCTTCCCCAGTTCAGATCCTAACTCCTCTCACTGTCCTGGAGTTAAAAGTCCCTGTGGAGGGGTGGCTAGGTGGCACAGTGAATAGAGCACCAGCCTTGGAGTCAGGAGAACCTGAGTTCGAATCCATGCTCAGACACTTAACACAAAAACTAGCCATGTGACCTTGGGCAAGTCACTTAACCCCAATTGCCCTCCAAAAGAAAAAGTTCCTGTGACTGGGGCCAAGGCAGCCTCCTAACACAATTAACCCCAGAGCTTGCCACTTATTTAAGTGGTCCCTAGCCTAGAGGTGTTTACTCTTCACAGGAACCAAACCTCTTCCTGGGATTTTTCTTCAGATCTTCTCTGGTTGTCCCAGAAGGACTCCTGTTCTGCCCCTACTCTTATTTATTTTTACCTCTCTATGTTCACCCTAAGGTGCTATTTTATCACTTTTCTGGGGGAAAAGCTTAAGTGCTTGGAATTTTCTGACCTACTCCCAGAATCCTCTCTCAGGACCTTGATACTTGTAAATGTATGAGATGCATGGTAGAATGAAACTATTGCAGGGGCGGCTACGTGGCAGCAGTGAGTAGAGCACTGGCCCTGAAGTCAGGAGGACCTGAGTTCAAAATCTGGCCTCTAACACTTAACATGAAAACTAGCCATGTGACCTTGGGCAAGTCACTTAACCCCAATTGCCCTCCAAAAAGAAAAAAAAAAGAATGAAACTTTCTTTTGTCTATTTTCTGTCAAAGGGTCAGTTTAGACTTGTCCACAAAGTCTAAGCCTGTAGTCATATTAGTTATTGCATCCTTGTCAGAATTTACAATGTGGAACTTCACAGGATTCTGAGGTAAAAATGGGATTTTCCTCTGACCTTACGGAGATCCCTTGATTTTTAATTTGGGATTATGTGAAAAGTACTCTCTTCTTCCAGTCATCAAGGATGATTATTTGGTCCCATTAAAATGTAGTCTTGCCCAAGTGGCAACTTCATTTGTGTTGTTCAGCATTTAAGCCAGAAGTGTCTGCCACTATGGCCAAGTTGATCTTGCATTGTAGGACATTTTTTCCCCTATTGTACAAATCATACCCATATCACAGTCCTTGTTTGCCTCTATTCAAAGAGCAGTAGGAACTAGGAACTTCATGGGAGGGCAGGGTTTTTTAGAGACTTAATAGATTTGAGTTGTGTGATTGGAGGACTCCTTCCCAGAAAACCAGGGGACATCCCACTATGCAAGATTTGTTTTGATTCAATTCAATTTGACTTATACTCATTAAGTAGTATTGTGTGCAAATCTCTGTGCTAAAGTACTAAAAGAGATATCGTTTCAAATGACATGGTTGATATCCACCTTTGTGAAATTCAGTTTGGAAGTATACTGGTAATGATACATAATAATATATGGCTTTAAGTTTTTAAAACAAGTATTCTAATATTGATAGCTCATATTTATTTCATAAAGTCTACCAAGTATTTTCATTCTCTTCTTCCCTACAAACATAACCATGTCTCTTCCATGCTTTAAAATACAACAAAAACAAAATACAAACCCTTTTTTGACCTTACCATTGCTGTTACCTACAGTCCTTTATCTTTCCTCTCCTCAGCTAAACTTCTTGAGAAAGCCAACTATACCTAATGCCTCCAATTTCCTCTCAATCGCTTTTGAACACTGCAATCTGGCTTCTGATCTCATCATCCAAATGAAATTTGATTTCTTTAAAATCACCAGTGATTTCCTAATTAGTGATCCAATGACCTTTTCTCAATCCTCACCCTTCTTGACTTCTCTGTAGATTGCTATCCTCTTTTCTCTAGGTTTTAGTAATACTGTTCTTTCCTTGGTTTTCTCCAACTTGTCTGACCACTACTTCTCAGTCTTCTTTATTGGATTTTCATTCTGATAATGCCCACTAAACATGAGTGTTCCCCAAGGTCATGTACTGGGCCTTCTTTTGTTCTCTATATTATTTCACTTGATGATCTCATAAGCTTGATAATCTCATAACCCTCACAAGAGAGTGGATCACCAGCAGATGTTGAGGTTTCCAGAATTATCAACCCATAAATGCCAAAGGCAAAGCAAAAGATGAATGTGGACTTTGTGGGAACAGGGGATCCAGGAGTGTAGTCCAGCCTTTGCTCCCAAAGGGAGAAGTGGTTGAGGTGCAGCGCTGCCACTGCATGGCTGCTTCAGAGGTCCTGGCCTACAGATTGTAGGGGGACCAAGCAACCAGTCTGAGGAGTAATTGCTCTTGCTTTAACCTGCTTGGATCTTGATTGTTGTCTAAGGTAGAGGTCCTGGGGTGCATGACCAGGTGCCAGAACCTGTGGAGGCTTCAGAGAGGGCACCCAACTAATAACTCCAGCAGCTGCAAAAACCCCAGAAATTTGGGACAAAGCTCTCCTCTCTGGAAGCAGAGTTCTACTGTGGCAAAAAGCTCAAAAGTCAAGTAATTGAGATTCAACATGAGCAAGCAAAGGAAGCAGAGCAAGCACAACAATCCAACTTTGGATTCCTTTGGGAGGGGGAGGGCGCAAAAAGGATCAAAGCATGGAACAGGAGGAAGACAACAAAGTCAGAACTCCTGCACCAAAAGCTTCCAAGAAAAATATGAATTGGTTACAGGCCATAGAGGAGCTTAAGAATTTAGGATTTTGAAAACCAGATAGGAGAAGTGGAGGAAAAATTGGGAAGAGAAATGAGAATGATGCAAGAAAATCATGAAAAGACAGTCAGCAACCTGACTGAAGAAAATAACACCTTAAAAATAGACTAATTTGGGGCAGCTAGGTAGCGCAGTGAGTAAAGCGTCGGCCCTGGAGTCACACCCACACAAAAATACTAGCCATATAACCCCAATTGCCCTCCAAAAAAAGCCAAATTTGCCAGATGGAAAAAGAATCTCAAAACCTCACTGAAGAGAATAATTCCTTCAGAATTAGATTGGAGCAAATGGAATCTAGTGACTTTATGAGAAATCAAGATACCATTAAATAGGGGCAGCCAGGTGGCTCAGCGAGTAAGAGCACCGGCTCCAGTGTCGGGATGACCTGGGGATCAAATCTGGGCTCAGATACTTAGCACCACATCCAGAAATAACTGGCTGTGTAACCTTGAGCAAGTTACTTAACCCCAATTGCTTTAAAAAAAAAGATACTATTAAACAGATCCAAACAAATGAAAAAATAGAAGGCAGGGTGAAAATATATCATTGGAAAAACCACTGACCTGGAAAATAGATCCAGGAGAGATAATTTAAAAATTATTAGACTACTTGAAAGCCATGATCAAAAAATGAACCTAGAAATCATCCTTCAAAAAATTCTCAAGGAAAAATGCCCTGATGTTTTAGAACCAGAGGGCAAAATACAGCTTGAAAGAATTCACCCATCACCTCTTGAAAAAGATCCCCAAAAGAAATGATCTCATAAGCTCCCATAGATTCAATTATCTTTATGCAAATTATTTTAGATCTTATTTGTCCAATCATAATCTCTCTCCTGTTCTCCAGTTTCACATATCCAAATGCTTACTGAACATCTCAAACCTGAGGTCCAGTATACCTCCTAGACTCATCATGTCCAGAATTTAATTCATTATCTTCTTTTCTTGTCAACTTCTCTGTTACTATGGAGGGCACCCTCATCTTCCTCAGTGCCATCTTTGATTTCTCTCACACTCACTCCACATATGTGTCTCTTTCTCTCCATTCTCATAGCTGCCATTCTGGTGCAGATCCTCATCTCATACCTAGACTACTGCAATAGTCACTCAGCCTCAAGTCTCTCCATTCTCATTACTTAATTTGGTTGCTAAAGTGATTCTCCTAAAGCATGAATCTGATCCTAAGTCAGACTTGTTTAATATCTTCGTTGCCCCTTCTCCCCCACTCAATATATTCCAGCAGCTTCAAAAGTTCTTTGGCTTTTAAAGCATTTTAAAATGCTCCTCCCTTCCTTTTCAGTCTTCTTACATTTTATTCCCTTCAACGTACTTAATAAACTGGCCTTGCTGTTCTTCAAACATGACACCTCCATTTCCCAACTCCATGTCTCTTCAATGACTGTTCCCAATACTTTTTTGTTCTCCCTTCTTGCCTCAGATACCTTGGATTCCTTCAAAATTCAGCATAAATCCCACCTTCTGCAAAAGACCTTTCTTGGTCACCCCACTCCCTTCAAGCAATGCCTTTCTTCTAAGATTGCGTTCCATTTACTATGTATACATGTGTGAATATATGTATGTATACATACATATTCATGCATATATAGACCTATATGTATGAACACATATATGTATAAATGCACAATAATCTTATAAGTACAATTTTTCGTGTCATCTCCCACATCAGCCAAATTCCCACATTGCTCATGTCCAAAAATGTGTCTCCTTCTGTATATTAGTTGACTACTTCTTTGTAATGAGGTAGGAAGCATTCTCTTCATCCTAAGTCTTCTGGATACTGTTAATCATCACAATAATCATAGTTTTTAAGTCTTTCAAAATTGTTCACTTTTATAATATTGATATTATGGTAGAATTTATTCTATTGGTTCTGCTCACTTCACTCTGGATCATTTTATATCAGTTTTCCTAAGTTTCCCTGAAAACCATCTTTTTTCTTTATTTATAGCACAATACACTACATTGCATTCATATAACAAATTTGTTTTGTCATTTTCCAAATTATGGGCACACCATTAGTTTGCAGTTCATTTCCATTGTTATACTTTTGTCCTAGAGGACCTACCCCCTTTTTTTTTTCTCTTTGGGCTATAGGCATAGTAGGAGTATCACTGGGTCAAAGGGCATGCCCAGTTTAGTAACCTTCTGGGCATAATTCCAAATTGACACTGGCCTGTTTGTTGTTCCTTGTACATGGTACTTCATTTCTCAACTCTGTCTTTTCCCTGGCCATCCCCTATGTCTAGAATGCCCTCCTTTCTACTTCCTAGAAAATTAAGCCCAAATCCTGCCTTCTGGAAGAGATCTTTCTAGATGTTCCCCCACTCTCAGCCCCATGCATTCCTTCTGGGATTATGTTCCATTTACTGTATAAATAGCTTATATGTACAGCTTTTTCATGTTTTCTCCCCATTAGAATGCCAGTCAGTCAACAAGCATTTATTAAGCATCGACTATGTGTCAGATACTGTCCAAAGTGCTGAGGATACAAAAAAAGAGGAAAGATAGTCCCACTCTCAAGAAGCTCACAGTCTAATGGGGGAATACAACATACAATTATGGACAAACAAGGTATTTACATGATAAACTGGAGATAATTTCAGAGGCAAGGCACTAGGGATTAACAGGGACTGGAAGGGGTGACTAGTGGTGCAGTGAATAGAGCACCGGTCCTAGAATCAGGAGGACCTGAGTTCAAATCTGGTCTCTGACATTCAATACTTACTAGCCATGTGACCTTGGACAAGTCACTTAACCCCAATTACCCTACCTTCCCCCTGGGAAAAAAAAAAAGAGGGACTGGAAAAGGATTCTTTTTTTAGCTGGGACTTGAAGCCAGGAGGCAAAGACTAGGAGGGAGAGAGCTGCAGACATGGGGGCAATCACTGAAGATGCCCAGTCTGGAGACAGAGGAACCGCAAGGACATTGGATCAAAGTACTAGAAAGGTAAGAGGAAGGCCAGGTTATGAAGCAAGAAGGCTTTCTATTTGATCGTGGAGACACCATTGAAGTTTATTGAATAAGGGAGTGACATGATCAAACTTGTGCTTTAGGAAGATTAATCTGACATTTGAGTGGAGGATGGACTGGAATGGATAGAGATCCAGAAGGTAATGTGAGCTCTTTGAGGACAGAGATCATATTTTTGCCTGACTTTGTGACCCCCAGCTCTTAGCACATTTCCTAGTACATAATTAAGCATTTAATAAATGCTCTTCAACTGACTGAATTTCCTCCCAACAGTTCTATGAGATGTGTAATACAAGCATTATTATTACCACTGTATGAATGAGAAACTGAAGTTCATAAAAATTAAGTGATTCCCCCAGGGTCATAGTTTGTAATCATCACTTAGTATGCACAGACCCAGAAAAGGCTAAAGTTTCAAAAACCAAGTCAGATTAATTCAGAAATTTCCCAAGTCCCTCCAGTGAGGAGAACCAGAACAATAGAGCTGTCTATAGTAACAGAATCTATCCCCTCACTGTAGAAAAGGGACTTGAAGCTCAGATGTGGCTTGCACAAGGGCCAACAAGACCAGACTTCCTAACTTCCAGGTGAGACCTCTTTCCACTCTAACATTTTGAAGCTGAGGTGCCAGCAAGACATCTATATTGATGTCCTGTAGAAAGATAGGACTAGATTATGGAAGAGAGACCAGGGCTAAAAGAAGCAGGTCTTACAAGCCATCTGAACTTGGGTCATCCATTAGTACCTTGTAAAGAAAGCCAACTGCAATAACAAAACTCACGGTGGCCAAAGTCAGTCTGAACTGCATCTGTGAAAAAACAAAATCTACTATTTCCATCAGCACAGGGAACCCTTCACTGACATATATTTGGAGTGGTGCAGAGGGAAGCAAGCAGGCCCAGAACAATTTACACAATGACACTGAAAGACACCAGAATTCTGAACAATGCAGTCAATAAACAATTGTGCCTTCTGCCTTTGATAAGACAGCCAGTGAAATGTTGATATAGAACACATGGTTAATGGGTTGATTTGTTTCTCTTAACAGTACTTCTTTGTTACAAGGAAGATTTCTAAAAGATTTCTATTGGGAGAGTAGAATCATTGGAAAATAATTTTTTTAAAAAAAGAACATCAATAAAAACTTTAAAAAATGGCTTAGTAAACATGGTATGTTGCCTAAGATAGTGGTGTCAAACTCAAATAGAAATGGGAGCCACTAAACCATAGCTATAGATTCCTACCTGCTGCTTATGAACTTAGAAATACACCTATTAATATCACTTACATCTGTTGTATTTGTATTTTGTTGAATATTTACCAATTACCTTTTAATAGGTTCTGTGTTTCCTGCTGTAGGGATCATAAATAACTAGGTGGTGGAGTTTGAGCACCACTTAACCTGTGTGACCCTGAGCAGGTCACTTAACTTCTGCCTCAGTTTCCTCATCTGTAAAAATGAAAAGAATAATAGCACCTCCCTTCCAGGTTTGTGAGAATCAAAGGAGATAATAACTATAAAGAACTTAGCCCAGTATCTGGCACATAGTAAGTGCTATATAAATGTTAGCTATTGTTAGTAAGTGTCGGAAGCAGGATTTGAACCTTTGTCTCCCTGACTCCAAAAACTAAACCTTTTCTAGGAACCACACTACTTCTCCCTTTTAACAAATATGAAATATAGTATTATTAGTTTCAAGTACATCCAAAACTCAAAACCAGCTGAGAAAGTACTATGTGGACCTATTTTAGATAAGGATTTGTAATGAGTATCTCCACAGCTGTTCTATAAATAAGGGTCCTGGCTCTCTCCCTTTCAAGTAGGTTAAATATTCAGCCCAATTAAAAAAAAAATACTATTGACAAGTTTAGTAATAGCTTTTACTAGATAGTTCAAAGGTAACCGTTAGCCCAAGAGAGAAACAAATGGTCACACGTTCCATATGCATGTTTAACTGTACTAGGGAATTCACCTTTGTACTGGCTGATTCCAGGACTTTCAGTATCCAAGTATTTCAGGAAACCCAAGGGGGAAAATGCATTTGAGTGTCAGAGAAGAAAAGCAACTCCTATCTAAACTCTTTTCATCATTTGCATTTGAAACATTTATTTCAGGAAATACATATTAAACATTTTATTATTTATACAAAAAGAGTTAAAGTTGTCAGGATGCATTATACCACAATGCCAAAAGTCATTTTTGGAATTTATCACCATGATTTCTTGACATTTTTTCAAAAATTAAGGGTAAAAAGAAGGAAAAGCTGAACATCTTGCTTTGCCCTAATGCAGTGCTGCCTGGAAATCACACAAGCCAGTGACATGATATGAGCAGAAGTGCATCCTACAGAAATGATCACCACCCCCACCACTCCCAATTTACTACACTCAGACATTTAAGTCAGTGTGTGTGTGTATGTATATATTGTATATACATATACACATATATAGATATACATATGTATGTATATATAGTAAATAGTTTTCCCTCAACATAGTTCAACAAAGACTTCTCTATTTTCTATGTGGGATAGGAGTTAAACACAAAATTCAGACTGTCAAAACTAAACTTTCGTATGTATCACCACTCTGAAATTGTAGCTCTACATACAAGACTCTATACATCTATTAGTCAGGGGTCCTATAATCCTTCCTTCTGGTTGGCTGGAATGGAAAGTCATTCATTACAATGGACTTCTGGTTGATTGGAATGGTTTAAGGGGAAATGGCTTGTGGTAATCCTCACTCTCCCCAACTTCCACCTCCAACTCTGTACCTCATTAAATCTCTCTAGGGTAGTGGCTATTCCAAAATGATGAGGGCAGGGATGCAGAGGTTGGAGGTGATGAGCACTTGAAAAAATTATCCAGTCTCAAATTATACAGGTGCAGCCTGAGGAAGCTATGTGCTGGGGCTGGGATAAAGTGGGGGCGGGCCACACGTGCCTGGGGGACTGTGAGAAGGTGAGAAGTCCACTAGACAAAGTACTGAGCCAAAGTGAAGAGCTAAGCATGAGTAAGCATGCTTGCCCACACAAGCCAAAAACAAAAACAAGAAATTAACTCATTGAAAAATCCTCTTATTCAGCATTACTAAGCAACACTGTTTAAACAGCTACAATTTCCACCCTCAGTTACTTCACCATATCAACCTACTTCTAACCTTCCAAAAATTAAAAAAGGACTTGGGGAGGAAGAAGGCAAGATGGGAGAAGGAATCTATCTTATTTTTAAAAGAAAATCATAAATCCAAGCAAGTTCCCAGCACATCAGCAGTTTCTACACTCCAACAAAGCGTAATAGCTGGTGGAAAGCATGTCTAGAGGTACTATCTGATGTCTATTCCTTCCCAATTCCCCAGCTCAAGGGACTACATGGGAGAGACAAGAAGCCCCCAACTGATTTGTTCAGAGTTAAAAGGCACTTTCTGTTCCAGGACAGGCACACAGTCAGCTTTGTCACTGTTTCAGAATTTGGCACATTCATTTCCTAGAACTAGTCACTTCCCTGGGATGGAGGGGAGGGGAATCAACTCTTGCTTTTAAGGTTATTTTGTCTGAGTCCTTTCATACTTGCAAGAGGATGGAGGGAGGATGGAGAGGTAAGAGCCCATGTCCCCAGGTCTCTATCCATCCTTTCATGACACGGAATCCCTGTGCTTCAAAAACTTACATTCTTTCTGAGAAACCATGATCTTATGTGGACAGAGGGGTAAAAAGTGGGCATATGGACATGCTTACACTGTATACATGTGTGTACACACATATACACACAAACACACATACACACAAACACCTGAGGCTATTTGTTACTGAGCAAATCTGTCTAGTTAGATTGGTCTGTAGCTACAAGTCCCCACCCCACCCCAACCCTTCCCGCCTTTTCTCTCCTTTTTCTGGTCCTAAAAGTAAACAGATTTGGTTTCCCAAAGATCTGCTGAGGGCAGGAGGACAAAAGAATCTCAGGAGGAGGTGGGGAAATGGGGCTGGCATCCCAGGATCAAGTTCCAAAGGCTTGACAGTCTACAATATCTACTCTTCTACAATCCAGAGTTTCCAGGTCTCAGATGGCACAGAGATGCCTTGCCCTCACCCAGAACCACACAATACATATCTCTTTCATCCACCTGCCTTCCAAGATCAGTGCCAGTGGGCTAATAATTAACATACTCAACAATGATATATGGTATCTTGTTATCTGGTCAAGTGACAATGGCAGCGTGTAAAAGGGATGGATGATGACAAAAATGAAGAAAATGATATAAAATAAAACAGGATGGGAAGGATGGTGGTGGACTAGGGGATGGGAAAGGGTGGAGGGGATGAATTCTAGGGGGAGGGGAATGCTTCTACATCTCCTGGGGTGCCACCTCCTCCTCCACTCCGTTGGAAAGCATGCTACTGCTGCTGTCCTCATTCAGACGCTTTACTCGATAGGCTTCAAAGTGAATACTGCTGGTAATGTCCTTAATGTTCTGCATATGTGTCCTGAAGAAGGCAATAAAGAGGTCAGTGAGGCTTTAGCTGGACCATGGGGGAAACTGAGCACACCAAATCAGAATCCCAGGGGGCCCAATGAAGGAGCCAAACTCATTCCAGGACTCATTCATTGGCCCTCTCCTTTCCACCCTGAGAATAACCTTTCATTCGTATTGACTTTTAACATGGTACATTATAATTTACAAAGCACTTTCCTCACAACAATCAGGTAAGGTAGGGAATGCAAGTGATATTACCCCTATTCTATAGATAAAGAAACTGGGAAGGGGAAAATGACTTGTTTCCAGTCATAAAACTAGTAAGTAGAAGGGCTGTGATTCGAACTCAGGACTTGGGACTCCAGGGCCATTTCTTATTCCATTATATCTTATTGCCACTCATCATGGACTCTGCCTGAAGTCAGTTCCTTCCCACCACATATTTTTAATTAACGTCTTAAATAAATATAAATAATATAAAAATAATAATGTCTTAAATAAAAATAAACACATATTAAACTAGTCCACTAATTAAATAAGTTACTAAATATAACTAAACAGTAAATGTTATTAAAAATTTAATTAAAATAGATTCTTAAAAAGATGCCTTACGCAGCTGCTCTTGTTTGGATGCTACTTTGTAAATGGTTGCTTGAGGAGAGTGAGAAACTGAGAGTGAAAATGAGAGAGACAGAGGGAGAAACAGAGACAGAGAGAGACAGACAGAGAGA
>NW_027187380.1:32472885-32607027 GCF_028583685.1 Petaurus breviceps papuanus
GAGGGAGAAACAGAGACAGAGAGAGACAGACAGAGAGACAGAGGGAGCCATTTCCCTAACAAGACTGGAAGGTCTTTGAACAGTTCATTTCTATGTACTTATCTCCCTTGATAAAAGCCCCTTTAGGGAAGAGGATTGTTTCATTCTTTTCTTTACATTCTGCATGTCTAGCACGGGTTGGCCTCTTTGCTATTATCTCCAATTATCCTGATAATAGTTTGTTTCTCATATCATTTTCAGGTTCTCTCTCTCATTACATTATGAACTTCTTGAGAGCAGGGATCTTTCTTTGTATTCCCAGGGCTTAGCACATAGTAGGCATTTAATAAACATTTATTGATTGAATGATTAATATATGCTCAATTGATTGATAATCTTGTTAGTGCCTCCTAAGCAACTTTCTGCTCACAAAGGAGTACTGATTCCAAGGTATAATAATAGTCTTGAGGTTGAGTGAAAAGAGAGACTGATGAGACTTAATCATGATTGAGATCTGAAGACCATAATAGTCACAAAAGATGGGCATACTCTAGTATGATAATTTAGTTTACAGATTAAAAGTTGATTTATTGGTTAAATATTAAGTTTTATTAAATTATTAAATATTCTGTTATTAAATAAGTCTATTACTTTTTTTTTAAGTAGAAAGAGCACTTGATATAGAGTCAGAGATGTGGGTTGGAATCCTGACTCTGCTACTTGCTAACTGTATGACCTTTTGACAAGCAACTTAATCTCTCTGGGTCTCAGTTCCTGAGTGTTTAAAATAGGAGGGTTGGATTAGAAAGCCTCTAAAGTCCCTTTCCACTGTAGGTCTATTGTAGATCTAAATCAATGGATGCTGAATGTGGACTATGTTTTTGGTACTAGAAAAGAATAAACAAGTTAGGCATGATCAAGGTATATCGGTCAAATGGATGGTTTGGGAATGGAAAACAGGGTCTTTGGTGTCACAGGGATCAATGAGATATCCTTGTTTATGTCATGCATTTGCTTAAATAAACTTAAATGTGCACCTGATTTCTTTCCTGACATAATAAAAGCTCCTTGATGGCAGGGACTGTCTCATTCATGTCTTTGTATCTCTATCAATCCGCATAGCAGCCGGAATACTCACTGAAGCACCCTACTCTAGACCGAAACTTCAGGGACAGAGTTTCAAGATTGTGAAAGACGGTTGATGGAACTTTGGGATCAAGAGAACGGAAGGAAAAGGCTGAGCTTCCCAACTCATTTATTTGCACAAACTGTTCTCTCTTTGAAATCTCCCCACAAAGGGAACTCTTTGGCCAGGGAACTCTCCTAGGAATATAGATTCAGAACTGGAAGGGGTCCTCTAAAGTCAGTTAGTTCAAGGCCTTTATTTTACAGATGAGTAAATTGAAGATGAAGAGAAACTTGACCAAGGTCACAATAGTCATAAGATTCAAGGCAGGGATTTGAACCCAAGTTTTCTGATTCCAAATCCAGTATTTTTTCTCTGCTGTAATATGTTGCCTCTTTTTCCTAACCTGGAAACAAATAGCCATCCATCTCCCCCACCAGGCACAACCTTTATGTACTGTGTCTATCCCTTTTTAACCTTTCCCTCCTTCAGTCGCACTTGCATCCTTTCTATCCTGACACCCTCTCCAATAAACCCTTGTCCCTTTGGAGGTGAAGGGTCTCAAGATTAACTATAGGGTGCTGCTGGCTATGGTCTTCCCAGTAAAGAGATAGCCAGTGGGTAAGGACATTCAGAACACGATACTTGGGAACCTAAGGCATAGTTTACCTTTCAGAAATCACCCATATTGCTTAAGAACACATGGCCCTTTGGTCTCTTTTCTATCCATCTGTGGGAGACCCAGAAAAAAGCAAACAACTGAACGCAAAGCAAAAATAAGCTATACACTCACCTGATAAGGAGATCCCGCAGATAAGCAAACTCACAGTGTGTAGTATTTTCAACTAAGGGAAGGAAATAAAAATTTACTATTAAAAATTGAGAGCGAGAAAAAAAAAGCCATCCCTACACCCCACCCCCAACACACTCGTTATAATTACTCTTGAGCAGGAAATTGAAAATGGGATTTCATTGCTAAAGCAATAGCATTTTTAGGAAATGTTCACTTTGTTCTGTAGGCTGTTTTTTCCTTAGATATGCACACACCCAAGTATGCATAGTCACCCACTCACCCACCCACCAGGGGATAAATCCAAATACCTGTCTCCCACTCAATACATTTGTGCTTGGACAGACACAAATAGATACACACACACACACCCCCCACTTGTACACATTATTAATATTTTCATAAATCTGTCAGGAATCTTTTTCCCTTTCCTCAGTTCTCTTGTAATTTCTTTTTCTAATCATGGCTTTTCTTTTGAGACCCCAAGTAATTTCTAAAGCTGTTGACATAATCTAATGACATAGATTTGGCCCAAGGGGAAATAGATAGTTGGAGGTGGGAAGGGGGACATTTTGAGAAACTACAGGCAAAACTTCTGCCTTATATTCTTCTTGCTTCACATACAGTTTAGGTATGGGGGCAGGGGAGTAGATGGTCAGACTTGGTCTGGAAACTTCATCCACTCACTAAAACTAACAAGGATCAATCTTTGACAGAAAGAAATGTAACATCCTGGATTAAACGACAATTCATATGAAGAATATCTGAGATTTTTAGTTGATTCAAACCTTAGTAGTGCAGGTATGGCTACCAAGAAAAGCTATTGCAAACTTAGATTGAATTAAAGAAATGCAGTGTCTAGAGAGGAAGTTATAGTAACTCTGTGCTGGTCAGAAAACATGTGAAGTACTGTGTTCAGTCCAAGGACACTGACATACTATTATTCGAAGGGAACTAGATTTCTAGAGGAAGTCAGCAAAGTGAGGTCTCTGAAATGTACTCCCTCTTTACCTCTGCTCCTTGGAATCTCAAGTCTCCTTCAAAATTCACCACAAAAATCATCTCCTTTACGAGACCTTTCCTGATCCCACCAGCTAGTAGATTCCCACACCACTACCCCCCAAAATTTACCTTGTATATTTTCTATATATTTATATGTGTATGTTTTTTCTACTCCCAACATTGTTTGGAACATTTGTTGTTCAGTTGTTTTTCAGTCATGTCTGACTCTTCTCATGCATAGTAATAGTTCCCTTTAGCCGCCGAAACACCTTTAGCCACCCACTACTTAGCAATTTTATTTTAATTGGACTTTGCCTCTTCAAGTTCAATGTTCCCCAAACAGCCTTAAGCACAGTGCTGAGCACAGCCTTGGCTACTTGTAGGCTGACAATCTCAGGTGCAAGTTCTCAGCAATTTCCTGCAGTTTCCAATGTCAGCCATGAGGGGGCAGCAGAAGCATCACAATGAACAAGTTATTCTTAACTTCTGATTTTATTCCCTTTTTTCTACCCACCCCCACCTTCTCCACTCCCTTTAGCCCTCAGTAAACAGGTCCTCTATAAAAAGAACCTTAATCAGAAAAATATCTTTAGGAGGGAGGAGGGACATAGGAGGAGATGGACTGGCTCAGCCTGTGCACCACACCCCAAGGAAATGAAAAGCCAACAGACCCAGGATGCTGCTAGGACCTCGGGGTGGGGGGAACCCTGATCCTCTCTCCAGCATGTGTATGTAGGTGGACGTGGGGAGGAGAATCCTAGAACGATTCTCTTCCAAAGGACAGGGATGGGCTTGAATTAGGATCCTAGCACAGGGGAAGAAGGTCTGGAGAAGGGAAGATTCTTCCTGTCTGAAGTTTTGGAGGATGTTGTTGGAAGTTTCCTTGTCTAAGAGTTGGGCATGTCAACGTGGCATTTGGAAAATATCCAGACAGTTAAAAAATATACCCACAACCAACAGATCACACACATATTCTTTCTCTCTCTCTCTAAAGAAAGGAACAGAGGCAGAACAATGCACCATGTTTTCTCCACCCAGCATTCAGAAAAAAGCAAAGACAGCCCCACAGTCAATAAGAGCTAAAACAAAGGAAAAAGGGTCAGTATTCTCCCACTCCCTCCTCCAGCCACAGCCCTTTCTCTAGGGCAGATTTCTGGTGGATTTTTTTCTGTCCAAGTATGGGGAGCTCAATCTACCTGTGAAATGTCCCATTTCCTATTGCAATGGAAGACTGTGGCAATGGGCTTTAGTTAGTAAGTTTCTCCAGAAAGAGTTTAATAGACCTTATTTGTCCTGACAAAAATTTAGTAAGGCCGACAGGATTGGGATCTTATGCCCCATCAGACCTAGTCACGGATAATTTTCATAGGATCATAGATTTTGAACTGGTAAGGAACCTTAGTGGGGATCTGGTCCAACAGCCTCCCTCACTCTCATTTTACAGAGGAGGAAACCGAAGACTCAGAGAGGTGACATGATTTGCCTAAGATCACACAGCTAAAGAACAAGTGGCAGTTCCTTCCAGTTTGTATTCTACAATCCTATGTATTGCTTTTAGCTGTACTGCAATGTGACAAGAGAGGGTTCCACCAGAATGAGAATATGGAGTCACTAGAAAGTGATGGCACTGTACAAAAAATTTATCTATATTTTTTTAAGAAAGTAGGGACCAAGATAGTTAAATGACTCGCCCAAGGTCAAACCCAGGTCAATGGTACAGTCTCCCAAAACTCATTTGAGCCATTCATCTCAATTTCCTCAGTGGAAACATCATTTTCCACTGGGACTGAGAGTCGATATTTTAATCCCAGCTCTGCAACAAGAGCTTGCTGTGTCTGGAATCATTCCATCTCTCTAATGTTGTAATGTTCCTTTACAATGTAAAGGAATTGGATTAAATCAGGGGTTTTTAACCTTTTTTTGTGTTATGGACCCCTTTTGGTTGTTTGAGAAATCCAATAAATATCTAAGAATAATGTTTTTAAATGAATAAAATAAATAGGATCACCAAAAAAACCCAATTATACTGAAATATAGTCATGAAGATAAATGTATGTATGTATATATTTTAATTTCATGGACCTCAAATTAGGATTAGATGATCCCTAAAGTGCTATGGATCCACAGAAAGAAAGTTATTTATCCAGAGTCATGAAGCTAGTTTGTGGCAGAATTAGGATTATAACCTAGTTTGATGATCTATCATGTTTCCTTCCCAAAGGATGTCTCTGTGGTACTGCTTTCTCCTAATCCAACCTCAACTACCCCTAATGTTCACCCACTGGGAAGAAAAAAGAGAAACAGAAAAATGGCTACCTTCAATGGTGCCCCATTTAGTCTTCCTCCCAAGGATCCTTTTCCCATTCACCTGGTATTCATGGTCACTGCCCACAACAGCAAATGGAATCATTTCCTAAAGAAGAAAAAGAGGATATGACAGGGTTTTAGTAGCTACATTAGAGAAGTCCCATTAGTTTGCCCAAATGCCCCACAGATGGGGGAGCAGGCAAACCAGTTTTTCTTGGTAAAGATCTGTTCTACCAAGTGAGAAACTTCTGAGCTCAATTTTTCTCCAAAACCTGAGGATAGATTATGAGGGCAAAAAGGTCACCTTCCCACCCCCTTACTTAGTCATTAGGAGCACCAGTTCCAGTTGGGGCAATTTTATATGAATGAGTCGTCGACTAATTTACTTACTCTAAATTTCTCATTGACTAGTCTGTCTTCTGGGTCTTCATCAAATTCTTTCTGGGGATATACATCAATACCATTGGACAGCAAGTCAGCAGTGATCTGGAGTCAGGAAGAAAGAAAGAAAGATAGTAAGTACATCAACCCAGAGAGAAGAGGACAGCCCCTGGGTATTCATACCCCTGTATACCATGTGTCTCCATTCTATGTCCATCTTCCCTGACCTAAGAGAGAAGAGAATGGGCCATTTGCCTGGAATTATCTGCACTCCTACATTTTTTTCAGAGTAGGAGGGAGTAGTCTGGCATCCTGGGAATTTTTCCCACTCTGCTTTGTGAACACAGAATGGAGCAGAATAACAGAAGAAAAGATTTTTAGGGCATCTTTCCTGAACTAGATTTGTATCATTCCTCTCCAGTTTAGAAAAATTCCTGAGAAAATAATACAGGATCCATAAACCCACCCAAGAAACTTTCAAGCCCTTCCATCATTAGGCAAAAGGTTCCAGCTGCCCACTTACACCATGGTTTTTTTTCTCCTTTGTATTTATGCCCCACCCCTCTTGCCTTTCACCTTCTGCCAGATTATAGTTTCTCACAAGTTTAAAACTCCATAAGCTTGTTCCCTGATTGAAAGAAGCCCTTCTATGAACATCACATTCCTAACAAACTCATCATTCTGGACACCAATTCTATCAGATGGAACACATAAAATCCCTCCCAAAGGAGAAATAAGTGAGAGCTTTTGAAGAACTTTCCAGATTTTTGCTGAGGATCATGGGTGTGGGATGTGCACCATGTACCAGATCAAAAAGTTGTGTTCCTTTTTCTTTGTAATGAACCAGGTAATGGTTCTTGTCCCCCAAAATCATTTTAGCAAATGATAAGATTCTGTCCTTTCCCTGGGAGCTATTCTTTCCTTTTTTCCTAATAGAAAACCAAAGACTCCAAGAAATTTAGAATTGGAGGAGATCCTTTATAGGTAAAGAAAGGGGCCTAAAGAAGTGGATTGATCTTTCCAGAGTCACAAACATAGTGAATGGAAGAACCAGGGATTTAAATCTGAATCTTACTTCACTATACTTCTACATATCAACAATCTCTAATCAATGATCTAATTTACAAATCCAGTGGTCTTTATTCAGTTCTGATCTTTCTCAGCCTCTCCTCCTAAATGTTCTCTCTTCCCTCAGTTTTTGTGACACTGTTCTCTCCTGATTATTTCTTCCTATCATCCAATCACTCCTCTGTCTCCTTTTGCTGAATCATAATTCAAAGAATTCCCTATAACTAAAGGTGTTCCCAAGGTTCTATCCTGGACTCTCTTATATTCTACACTCTCCTGGAAACCTCATCAGTTATAACAAACTTAACTATAATCTCTATGCAGAAGACTCCCAGATCTTTACATCAAGTCCTGGGCTACCCCCTGATGTGCATTACCAATTACCTCTGAGACTTTTCAAAGTGGATGTACCATGGACACCTCAAACTCAACATGTCCAAAACTGAACTCGTTATCTTTCCCCCAAACATACTTCCTCTTCCAACTTTCCTATTTCTGTCAAAGGTACCCCCACCATTCTGGTCTCCTCGGTTGTAATCTGCACGTTAATGTGGACTCTTCACTCTCCCTTACCCCTCATAAACAGTTGCCAAATCTCAACATTTTACAAACTCTTTTTAATCTGACTTCCTTCCCTCAGAATTACAGTTATCACCTTAGTTCACACACTTACCAACTTTCACCTAGATTATTACAGTGGCGTCCTACCTACCACCAGTACATTATGTACACTGCTAGCTGAATAATTTTTCTTAATGACCATGTCATTCCCCTTACCCAAAGAGTTCTGGTGGTTTCTTATTGTCCCTAGGATAAAATATAAACTACTCTGTTTAGCTTTTAAAATCTTATGTAACCAGGCCCCAGTCTATCTCTTCAATCTCAATGAATATTATTCCCCCTCTTACACTCTGCTATCTAGTCAAACTGAGCTTTCTCTTTGTAACTTACTCAATACACTCCACATCCAGTCTCCCTTCATACATGGAATGCACTTCGCTCCTTACTTTTGCCTCATAGAGTCCCTCACTTTTTTAAAACACAGCTCAAGTATCTTCATCCCACTACCCCCTCTCTCAATGTATGTATGTATGTATGTATGTACACATGTATGTATGCACATACTTGTTGCTTCCTCCATTAGAGTACAAGCTCTTTGCCTGCAGAGAGACTGTTTTATTCTTTGTATTTCTATCTCCAGAGCTTAGCATTGTGCCTGGCACACAGTAAACAAAAAAATGTTTGGTGATTGATTGATGGTCTCAGAAGAGGCCAAAAGTTTGCTTCTGTACCAATATTTCTAGATAAGCCTGGGATAAATAGGCACCATTGTTCCCAGGGACAGAAATCAAATTTGTGTCATTCAAAGTGAGAGGGCAATGATTAGATACTTTTCAGAACATCAACCTGCCAAAAAGCATTCCTTCTTACCAGGTACACATTCAAAAACACGATGGAATGTCCCCTGCCAAGTCAACCCAGCCCATTCCCGAGAAGTTTGGACACTAGGCTGGTTATCAAGCTATTACTATTTTCACTTCTAGAACAGTGAAAACAGGGTGTATTCTTGGCTGCATCAAAATATCTCTTAATATATGTCTATATCTTAGGGGAAAGTCCCCTAGTGCCAGAGACTGAAAGTATAATCTTGATTTTTTTAAAGACAGAGATGAACCTTCATGGACTTTCTTTTCTATCCAATGAAAAGCAAGCAAATGTTATCTGTGACTCCTGTTTTTTTGGCTTCATTCATTGGGAGCAAAATAGCCCAGTTAGGCATTGAACCTATGATTTCCTCAGGGTGGGGATCTCCCACTTCCAATTCAAGTTGGCAGCTTTTCTAACACTTATCTTAGAGTGGTGCTTAGAGCAGTAAGAAGCGAAGTCATTTGCCCATGATCACACCACCAGCATGTATCTATCAGAGGCAGAACTTGAACCCAAGTATCCCAGGTTCCAAGGCTGGCTCTCTATCTACTTACTGAGTCACGCTGCCTCTCAGACCAGAGAAATCCATGGAGATTGGATCTGTGTTTTATCTCCTCTGAAGTTCATATTCAAGTTCTCACTTTACATAAATTCGCATTATACAAATTCAACTTTACATGAAGAATTCAGAAGGAAATTTGCATTCCAAAAAACCACCTATGTTAATGTCACTGTACAAATGCTATGCACTCTTACATGTGAGTGCTCCTTCTCTGTTCCTGCCCCTTGACTTGGCTCTCCACCTCTTACCCCTTCCCCCTAAAAAAACCTCCAAAACAAAAGAACTAATGGGTGGAGAGACCAGCACCGTGCTGTATAGGAAGCTAGGCTTTAGATCTGTGATGCCTAAAAGGGAGACCTTTGCCCTGCTCTGCCCCTTACCCACATATCCAGCCCCTATCTGGCTGGCCCCAGTCCCCTATGTTCCTCCTTCTTCTGTTTCTCTGTTGCCAGTCCCCATGTGTCCTTAAACCACATGCTGACTGCCTCCCTCCCAGGTGGGTAGCCCTCTTCCTGCCTCCTTCCCTCCCTTTCTCTCTCTTCCTCAAGTATGCAGGCAAATTCACATTAGGTAAAAATCACAGAAGTCCACTTAAGTAAAGTGAAAATTGTCTTTACCACCTTTTCTCAGAAGCCCTGTGTGGTCTCCTTAAAAAGCCACAACCTCAAGTGGAGAGGGAGGTGTTGCCATGTGGGAGTACACAGAAGCCACCATCCCCGGGGCCATGTTGATTGGTGTGGCTTTCAAGAGCAACATAAGAAACTGTTTGGAGATGAAAGGGCTTTCTCTGCCTGTCCCATGCAATCCCTATGGGCCAAGACTGCAGGATTACCCTGGGCTCCAGGCCAGACATTCAGTTTGTCAGAGCTGCCTAAGGGGAGTGGGGGGTGCAAGGGAGTCATTGGTAGGGGGAGGGGAGAAAGCAAGAAAAATGTGGGAAATCTGCAAAGTCCTACCCTTTGTTTGAAGTAGTCTCTTTCTTCCAGCGTCAGGGTGTCAGCTTTTGCAATGACTGGGACGATGTTGACCACTTTGCTCAGACGTCGCATGAACTCAATATCCAGTGGTCGGAGACTAGAAATGAATAATTTGACTTAGATGGGGATGATCAGAAAAGGGAGAGAAACAACAGGGGTTTTAAGCTTCCTGGTCATGACATGGCAAGGGGAGAACATGATGCAGCTACCCGTCTGGGCCAAAGCCTGTTTTCTATTGTGTTTAGTTGGGGAGGGTTAACTCAGTTGGGTAGAGCATGGTGCTAATGAGGCCATCACGGATTTGATCTTCATTCAAACCAGCTTGCTTTTACACAGAGGAAATATCATGTTCCTTGGCCAAAGGCTGCACTCCTAGCCCTAGCCAGCGGCCTTCTACTCTGCACCTTCCCTGGGTTACAAGAAGACCTATGGAATGTGGATAGTTCAGCAAAATTTATTTATTACCCTGTACCCAGTGTCATCCCCCCCCCGCCCAATCCAACATAAGACCTTTTTGAAGCTTAAGTAGCCAAAAATGTAAGTTTAGTTGGGTTTTATTATTGTTTCAACTTAAATTCCAAATAAATTATTAATGAAGAATAAAAGGACTTTTAAAAGCACTTTCAGAAAACAGAGGATTTTGTGTATCTCAGATGTACCCATACTCAGCAATCCTGTTCTTCCATTAACCTGGTGATGAGATGAGGGTTGCTAATCTCCTGTGCCTGTCTGTCATTGATCCTGAATGGAAGGCTACTGTGGGGCTTTTTTATTGGGAGAAGGGAAAGCCAACAAAACAGCTGGGGGACATAATAAATCAAGCCTCTTTCTGCCAGGTCACCTGGACTCCATCCAAAGGATGCCTTCCTTCTGGCTCTACCCAACATGTCTTCATTCTGATACAGTGATGCCCTTTTTCATCTCACTCCCAACACCCTCAAGGATGAAATATTCTTTTTACCATTACTGCAGGCACCATTAGCAGAGTCGGAGAGGAAGAAAATGTCTCCAACCCCTGGATGGCTAATGCCACCACCACTCTCCTGGCTCCTCAGACTGTAAGCAGACCTGCTTTTTGGGGGTGGGGGAGGATACAGCCTGCAGACAGCCGCAAGGACTATATTCCTACTGTGGCCTTGGGACCTGCTAAACAGCACATAGAGAGTAAAAGTAGCCAAAGCAAACTAGCACAGGCCCAACTAGAATGTGGAAGAAATCAGCCTGGGCTTAAAAAGTCAAGTAAGAATTGTGAAGAAAAATGAGGTCTTGTCTTAGTTCTACCATGTACTTGCTGTATGATCCTGAATAAGTAATTTCTCCTCTCTGAGTCTCCATTTCCTTATCCATAAACTGAGAAGGAAGGATGGATCAAATAACCTTTATTTTTTGTTGCAGGAGCGGGGGTAGGGGTGGGGGAGGAGGCAAGCAAGTTTAAGTGACTTGCCCAGGGTCACACAACAAGCAGGTATCTGAGGCTGGATTTGAACTCAGGTCCTCCTGACTCCAAGGTCCATGCTCTATCATTTCTCCATGTAGCTACCCCTGGATCAAATAATCTTTAAAGACCCTTTCCAGCTCTAATTCTATGAGATTCAAATGGTTATCTCACAATGCTCCTTTCTTCCAACAACAATAGCAAAAACTAGAATTTATATAAAACTTTAACATTTGCAAGTCACTTTACATCTTCTTTCATGTGTTCCTCACAAAAGTCCTGAAAAGTAGGTGCTGTTATTATTATTCCCATTTTACAGATGAGGAAACTAAAATTCAGAGGTTGTGACAAAGTCACATAGCTAGTAAGCTTCCTGATTACAAATCTAGCACTTTATCCCCTGCATCATCTAGCTGCCTCAAGGAAACCAAGGTACTAATTACTGCTGTTAATTATTCTTGTTGTTATTATTATTTCTCTGCCTTCCAGCTATCCTGAGCAACAGGGATGGGAACACATCTCTAGCAGCATATATGCAATGAGAATCAGAATCTCCAATGAAAAATTAGCAGTCAGATTAGGGTCCTTTTCACATTTCCCAGCTTCTCCCTTGCAGCTACCTTTATCTAGATCATTAGGTCTCAAAAGGCTTACTGCTGAGTTAGCCAACAGGGCTACTTGGGAGACACAAGATTAGTCACGGAGCTCTGAACAGGCAGGATAGTTTTGGGGTAAATGGATGAAACAAAAAGGTTTTATTAAACACTTCCTATGGGCCAAGTGCCGCAGAGAGACAAAAAGTGAGACAGTTCTTTCTTTCAAGCCCTGATGGGCAGTTAGCAAAGCCTGGTGTTCCTGACCTAGAGGCCCTGTTACTATCCTTGGGCATGTGGTTCTCAAACCTGGATATTCTTTTTTTTTTGGAGGGGGGAAGGCAGAACAATTGGGGTTAAGTGACTTGCCCAAGATCAAATGGCTAGTTTTTGTGTTAAGTGTCTGAGATTGCATTTGAATTCAGGTCCTCCTGACTCCAGGACTGGTGTTCTATTCACTGAGCCACCTAGCCACCCCTCAAACCCAGACATTCTTATTGACCTGGGGAAGGAGAGAGGTATAGGTTGGTTCTAGGTATTTACTTTCTCACAAAAGCCCCAAGTTTGAGCTCCTGTCCTCTTGCCAGGCTCTTTTCTATGGCTGGAATACTAAATGGTCACATTCATTTCCCTCCCCATCCCCCGCCCCTCAAAAAAGATTTCCTAGATAAAGCTGACAAAAAGCTATTCTGGATGGCTAGAGTCTTTAGATTTGAGTTAGCTTGGGTGAGGGAGATGAGGTGTTGGAGAAAGGTGGGTACAGAGAGTTTAGATATCCCCCCAATATAGGGTTTTGAGACAGTATGATTTCTCACTTAAGAATCAATGAATCAGGGTAGCTAGGTGGCACAGTGAATAGAGCACAGGCCCTGGAGTCAGGAGGATCTGAGTTCGAACCCAGCTTCAGGCACTTAACACAAAAACTAGCCATGTAATCTTGGGCAAGTCACTTAACCCCAATTGCCCTACCTTCCCCCCTCCAAAAAAAGCAAAAAGAAAAAAGAATCAATGAATCATAGGTGAACTAGGAGACTAAGAGGAACCTACAAGGTCATTGAGACCAGAGGCATCAAACACACTGCCCAGATGGGGCCCAAAACACTCCTGCATAGAGCCAGAATCAGATTAAAGTGTATTCAGGAAATATTTAACAAAATAATGAAAATACAACAAAATATAGATGATATTATATTTTAAAATTACATCAATATGCAGCCCAGAGGGATCCTTAACTAGGAGTTTTTGTTATTTTCAGTTGTTCTAGTTGTGTTCAACTTATTGTGACCCCATTTGGGGTTTTTGTTTTGTTTTGGGAGGGGGGGAAGGCAAGGCAATTGGGATTGAGTGACTTGCCCAAAGTCACACAGCTAGTAAGTGTGTCTAGTATCTGAGACCAGATTTCAATTTAGCTCTTTCTGACTCCAGGGCCAGTGCTCTATTCACTGCACCATCTAGCTGTCCCCCATTTGTGGTTTTCTTGGCCAAGATTCTGGAGTCATTTGCCATTTCCTTCTCTAGTTCATTTTACAGATGAGGAAACTGAGGCAAACAGGGTTAAGTGACTTGCCCAGGGTTACATAGCTAATAAAGTGTCTGAGGCCAGATTTGAACTCAGAAGATGAATCTTTGAACTTCAGGCCCAGCAATCTATGCACTAGTTACCCAAGTATGAATTAGTGGCCCTCCATTTCAGTTTGAGCTTGACACCACTGATCTAGACCAATACCAGTATACTCATCAAATTTTGCAGATAGGTTAACTATAAAGCCCCTCCACCACCCAGCTTTCAGCAATCACATAAAGGATACAGATGGAATCTGCTTCTACTCCACATGACAGCCCACTGCTGGCAAAGTTCTGGGGCATGACTGGGAAAGAGAAGACAGAATCTTCAGCATCCTTTCCATAGATAACTCAAAATAAATCCTGAGGAAAGGTTTGTAGGGGAAACTCTTGGTCAGCAGAAAAAGGCATATTCAATACAGAAAGCTGAGAGCCAGGAAGTCTGAGATTTCATCCAGGTCCTGGCCCTCTATGGCTGAATAATCTTGGGCCTTCACCTCTGGGCCTCAGTTTCTTCATATCTGATGAGACGTAGTGTCAAATTCAAATAGAAATGGATCCCTGCAGGCTGCCTATTGACTTAGAAAATCTCAAATTAATGTTACCTACATTGTATTGTACTTTTATTTATTTTGTTAAACATTTCCCAGTAACATTTTAATCTGGGTCCCAGTACACTTGGGAGCTTTGGAGCCTTATTAGGCCATGAGTTTGACACCTTTGATCAACAGGATTCCTAAGGTCCTTTCCAGTTCCAAAAACTTCTATGGCCTCGGCATTTCTGCCTGTATAACAAGGTCCCAAAGATACCAGTCCGCCTTATACATACGAGTGGCCAGTGGCAGGAATGAAGTAGATGCAGCAATGCACCCGGGTGTCTGGGATCCTCTTCTTTCGGTTGATGTTAATTTCTTCCTGAAGGTATTTCTCATATTGATCATTGATGAATTGCATAATGGGTTGCCAGCTGTGCAAAGAGTGTGGGTGGATAACAAGTTAATTTTTGAGTGTGTGCAACATCAGATCTAGGAGTTCCTCCTCAACAGAATCATTGAGAAAAGATCTATACCCCATTTCACCCAATGTTTTGGCAGGTTTCTGGAGGACCAATCTGAAGCTTAGACAGAATGTTCCCAGAGAGCAGGGAGGCACTGGTCAGTGGTCTGTCAACTTCCCACTTTTATCCCTAACTCCAAACTGATCAAAATGTTATAAATTCTCTGAAGCTTTTACTCTCCTTTCTAAGCATATCCCATGCTCCTCTGCCATAAAGTTATAGGAATTTGTTTAGTTTACTCAAAATGATGGCCTCAGCTATGATCCTCAACAGTTTCAATCTTTTTTGTTAAAAGGACATTAGATGCCAGAATTATTGTCTCTACAATCAACTGTAGCTGAACTTGGTCCCTACAGGCAGTCAACAAAGTCCCATCAACTCCAGTTTTGGAGGACGAAGACTCCACATCCCCATTTTCTCCCACCATACACTAGCAGGAATCCAACCTGAACGTGAATCTTAGGGTTTGGGATGCTCACCAGTTTTCATTGTTAATGTGATCCCCAAAACCTGGTGTGTCAATCACAGTCAGCTTCATCCGGACACCCTTCTCCTCTATTTCTGCAAAAGAAGACAACAGTACTTTGGGAGTTAGGGGGAAGATCAAAAGGGAGACAAGGTAGTTTTCCCTCTAGGACTCAGAGAGGAACAAGTAAGTTCCTTCCAGTTTGGAAGTTGTGACTTTTTGCTCCCAGAAAATAGGTGAAGGTTAGCAGAAGCTTCAGTAAGCATTCTGGTATGACCTCAGTCCTGAAAAGCAAAGGTCTAAGACAATCTCACCTTCACCTTCCTCTACATGAGTAGACATGATGCTTCTATTCATCAGCATGAAATTTTCTTATACCCTGAATTCTTTTAAAAAGGACTAATGTCAGAGGGAGTGGGGTGTAAGTAAGGATTGTTTCACAATTTTTAATGAAATACTTCCTTTGCCTATAGAGAGCAAGACTAATCTCTACAAGTCTGTTCTCAGGGTAGAAAAATGAAAATTTCGTTCAAAGAGTCCCTCCTCCAACACTTAACTCTCCTCAAGGATAAGGAATATTATCTGACTTATAAAAAGCTTATAGCCCCATGATTCCAAGAAGGAAAGTGGCATCTCTCTGTGGGTAATGTTCACTGAGAGAATTAAATTAATGATATACTACTCAAGCCCCCCAATCCCAGTTTTCACCTGTCCCCCCCAGAAGAACACAGCCTGAGGTCTCACCATGAGTGATAGATTTGATCTCAATGGTTTTGGGGATCCGTTCCTCTGAAACTGGTTGGACTGATTTCCGACTGACTTTGGATTTGAACAGAGTATTGATTAATGTAGATTTCCCTAAGCCGCTTTGGCCTGAAAAGGAAAAAAGCAAGCTGAGTTAGGCAGGATTCTATGTTGGGTTATATTACACTGGAGTCTAGGAGCCTGGCATTCTGGCATTTCTGCTTTGAAGATGGCATCCCCTTATGACTTCAGGGCTCTTCTAATTTGGTCCAACCTGGCCCATTTTTACACCTTGAAGTCCATCAGTTGTTCTTAAGAATACTCAACTTTCAGTCATCTATGGGGTCACATTCTATGCCAAATCATCACATAAAGAAATTATCACCAATTAATCATGAAGATCACTTTGGGAAAAAACATCTATTTTGTTGTATCCATCAAGAAGGAGATAGTTAAACATGGGAAGCCTAAGAATTCCCAATGGCATGGTAGTGAGACCAGTATTTTGCAGTGGAGAGAGTGTTTGAGTTGGAGTCATAAGACCTGGCTTTGAATACCAGCTCTACCACACACTGCCTGTGTCACCTGGGGCAAGTTACTTCACCTTTCTCAGACTCAGTTTCTTCATTGGTAAAATGAGGGACCTTGATCTATAAAGTCAATCCTGCTGGTCCAATTCTGAGAAAAATCTCTGAGCCATCTCTTTCTAGAAAACCTTTGTGTAAAAAAATATGAGTTATTATCATTGTTCAGTCATTTTCAGTCATGTCTGACTCTTTGCGACCCCATTCAGGGTTTTCTTGGCAAAATACTGGAGTGGTCTGCCATTTCCTTCTCCAGCTCAGTTTACAGATAAGGAAACTGGGGCAAACAGGGTTAAATGGCTTTCCCAGAGTCACACAGCTAGTAAGTGTCTGAGATCATCTTCCTGGTTCCAGGCTCAGTACTCTATCCACTGTGTCACCCACCCAAATATAATAGTACCAAGACTGAAAGGAGGCAAACATGTAAACCAAAAAGAGGAACGGCTTAAAGAAACCGGGGAAGCAACACAACACAACTACGAATTGGACTAGGTGGTTTTTGGTATTGGATGCAGAGCCCTGGCAGTGGGAGAACCCTAGGAGGCTGCAGCCAACTTCTAACTGACCCCATTCCCCATCCCTCAAATTCATCCGCCAAAATCCCATCCAAACAATCCCTCATGCATGCCTGACCTCCTTGGTTAAGGGAAGGCTGGGGGTAATCCCAGTTTAGGATTGTTTGTATACTTAGCATAAACAGCCTGCAGCTGAAGGGCAAGACTGTAACTGGTTGAGGAGGTAAAAAAAAAAAAAACCCACAACACCCAGGGCTGAAATCTGAACTGGGGTCATTTGGAAGGCCTGAAGCACAGCAGAGAGAGTTGTTTGTAACTGTGCCTCAGGGCTATGGGCAATGCAATCACTGGCCTGGTGCCCACATCCTCAGGCTAGACACAGAAGCTGGCCAGTCACTGGGGACCAGTCACTGCTTGTGAACAAAAGTGGTAATGCCCACCCTGGCAGTTCCTAGTATGAACCTCTGTGCTTAGGATCCAAATGTCTTCTGAGCCCCAGGACTTGCATCCTCCACTCTCCTTCCTGCACCACAAGTTCTGAGGTAGACATATACAAAAATATTTATCGTAGTTCTTTTTGGGGTGGCTGGGAATTGGAAATTGAGGGCTTGCACATCAATTGGGGAATGGCTGAACAAGTTGTGGTATATGAATATAATGGAATACTATTGTGCTATAAGAAATGAGGAGCAGGCAGACTTCAGAAAAACCTGGAAAAACCAGGAGAACATCGTGTGATGACTAACTTTGACAGACTTAGGTCTTCTCAGAAATATAAGAATCTAAGACAACTCCAAAAGACTCATGATGGAAAATGCTCTCCACATCCAGAGAAAGAACTGCAGAGTCTGAATGCAGCTCAATGCACACTATTTGTTCTCTTTTTGTTTTGTTCTGTTTCTTCTTTCTCGTTATTCCTCCCATTGATTCTCATTCTTCTTTACAACATAACTAAAATGAAAAGATGCTTAATATGAATGTATATGTAGAGCCTATATCATATTGCACACCATCTTGGGCAGGGGAAGAAAATTTTAAACTCAAAATCTTATGGAAGTGAATGTTGAAAACTAAAAATAAATTAATTAATTAAAAAACAAACAAACACAAGTTCTGAGGTAGGCTTTGGATAAAGGAGAGGGAATAGTTATTCTCTCTCAAGCAGCAAAGATCAAGGAGTGAAAGAGGTGGGACCACCCCACTTTTCTCCTTTCTCTGTAAGCAAGAGGCCACCAGGCACCATGCTGGCATCTTTAGCAATAAAGACCCATTAATATTATTTGGCAAATGAATAATAAGAATGGATGGGTATGTCTTCTCTTCCTCAGGCACTGGTTTTAATTCTGTCCTTGCCCACTTTCTTCCAACTCATTCCCCTTCTACACTGCTCATTTTTATCATTTATGGGAAAAAAATCTATATATTTCCTATCCTAAGTGCCTTATTCATAACTCACTAGAAGACAACATTC
Source organism: Petaurus breviceps papuanus (assembly GCF_028583685.1). NCBI lineage: Eukaryota > Metazoa > Chordata > Mammalia > Diprotodontia > Petauridae > Petaurus > Petaurus breviceps. The sequence continues at coordinate 32,490,934 of NW_027187380.1, forward strand.
CTCACTGGGAGATTGATCATGTCAAATAGCATCTATAGGTGCAGTTTCCTCATGAATGATGGATTTTATCCCACTAATATTTCTTGGGGGGGGGGGAGCCTGGCTTTAGGATCTAGGGTCAGGATCAGGTACTTAAGAGAGAATTCCAGGGGGTGCAGCTAGGTGGCACAGTGAATAGAGTACCAGCCCTGGAGTCAGGAGGACCTGAGTTTAAATCCAGCCTCAGACACTTAACACTGTGTGACCTTGGGCAAGTCACTTAACCCCAATTGCCTTATCTTCCTCCCTCCAAAAAGCCCCCCCCAAAAAAGAGAGAAAGAATCCTAGATCAAATCCCTAAATGCCCCACTTTAAATTTGGATTTGGGAAGGCTAAGAAAAATAACATGGGAGCCAAGAGCTGAACTAAAGCAAAAAATGCAACAAGTATCACTAACAGGGGGATATATGTATTTTTTTTCTTGGGCATGTAGGAAATGCTCAGTGCAGACAGGTGGAAAAAATGATAACCTCCATGTTGGGAAGGGCATAAAAGTTTAGTTGGACAAATGTATACCCAAAGAAGAATTAAAACCAAATACCTGAATAAAACACATAAAAGGAAAGAGCCAGGTAAGCAAATAATAGTTTGTCAAGAAATAAAGCAAACAGTTTGCCAAAAAAAATCTCACTTAACCATTGAAAAGGGGTCCTAAGCTGCATCCCCACCCACCCACACATACATACCAAGTCATTTCCATTTTCAGCTGAACTGAACCCTGACCTTTATTCTTCTTGGTGTCCACCTCCTTCTACTAGTCACAGTATTTCCTGTAAGCTCTCTTGGGCCTGGGGCCCCAGGAAGGGTTTAAAATGACTTTACTTCTTAGTCAGCCTCACAGCAAAGTTGCTTCAGGTTACTGAGGACTTTTAAACCCATGACTAGGTGTGTATGTAAAGGTGGGGGATGGAGAATATCAACAATGGCCCAAGCTTAAAATTCCAGCACTAGATTTTCCATTCTCTTTTGGATTGGGAAAACCTCTGCCAGAGAGAGGTGGCAGCTATAATAACCCCACTCCTCCATACTTGCCCTCTTTCTGCTGAGGATACCCCCAAGCTTCCTTTCACCCAGGTTCACAACCAAAAAGTCATCCTTGACTGTACTCTCTCTCTCTTTTTTTTTTTTTTTTGCTTTTTTGGAGGGCAATTGGGGTTAAGTAACTTGCCCAAGATCACACAGCTAGTGTGTGTGTGTGTGTGTGTGTGTGTGTGTGTGTGTGTGTGTATGCGTGTGCACACTCAACGTCTGAGGCCAGATCCAAACTCAGGTCCTTCTGACTCTGGGCCCGGCACTATACTCACTGTGCCACCTAGCCGCCCCTGTACTCTCTCTTTCATATCCAGTCTCTACATCTACAGAACCTCACAACCATCTCTTTCTGTTCACTCACAATGCCACTATCCTAATTCAGTCTTCCTTATCTTCTCTTGCCTGGATTATGACAATTGTTTCCTAAATGGTCACAGTTCTGGCACACAGTAGGTGCCTAAAGAGTGCCTTTTGACTTGCCTCTTCTATCTTCCACATAGCTAACAAAATAACTTTGTTCACCTTCTCAAGAAATTTTCCTATTGTCTCCATGATAAGGAACCCTCAGAGGGTGTTATGGGAATGAGAATTTAAGATCTTCCCTGCCCCTAGGCCCTTTGATAGGCTAAAGTGACTCTGAGAATGTTCCTTGATTTGAAAATGTACGCTGCCCCCTAATAGGCTGAATGTAGTCACATGGAGCCTGAGGCAGGAGGCTTGTTTCAGGAATGCCCACACCTTAGTGTTGTGTGATTGGACAGTGGGTTAAGAGGGTTGTGACATTCTCTGAGCCAGGAGAAGGCTATATATACCCTGGTGTGAGACTTTGCTTTGGGGCTCATTTTGAGAAGTGTTGCGTGATTTTATCAGACAAGACTTTAGGCTTTGAAAACCCAGATGTTGGTGCTTCCCTCTCTGGTAACTGTGACTAGGTATGGATGTAATGGTCAGACAGTTGGAAGCCTGTCTGCTTGTAATGTCTGCTTGTAACTTGTTTGGATTCTCTGAAGTTCAGGGTGCTGACCTTTTTCCCCTAAACTAGGTAAATGACACATGTTTGATTAAAGCAAGATTGTTAACCCATTTTGAGTTTCTTTCCTTTAGAAAAGCAGATCTAAGAACTTGTGTTGGCAGCCACCCTGGGGATGCGTGGGTGCTTGCTGCTACAGAGGGCTACTTTTCTTTCCAGGCCTATTTTAGGTTATTGCACCTAAAACATTCTATTCACCTACTTAATGCTCCCTAAACTCCACATTTTATATTCCATCTCCAGGTTTTTGTACAGACTATTGTGTCTCCATGGCGGCTTCCTCACTTCTGCCTCACAGAGTCTCTGGCTTCCTTCTAACCTAAAGTATTCCCCTTTGAGACTACCTTCCATCAACTGTCTAGCACTTGTATGTACCTAGCTATTTACATGTTGTCTCTCCCATTAAAATCTGGGCTCCGTGAAGCAGGGACTGTTTGCTCTTTTAACTGTATTCCCAGCCCTTGACACAATGGGTACTTAATAATATTTTTGGACTGATGGCAAGGGTCATCTCATGTCCACTCCTACACAAAGCCGTTCCTGATCTCATTCTTCCTCCTATTTGTATACATCTTGAATCCCTTTAGCCCCTAGCAAATTGTTAAGCCTACCTGAGGGCAAGAACTGCATTTGGCTTTGTCCTTCTATCCCCAGTGACTTGACCATATTAAGCATTTCATAAATGTATGTTGGATTGGAAGGTGTTATGAGCCAGCATATTAGAATGCTAAATATGGAGACAGGAATACCTTCATTTAAACCCTGTTCTTCAGATGCTTACAAGCTCTGTGACACTTAACTTCGATCTCAGTTTCCTCATCTGCAAAATGGGTATGAAATCTTTACCATTTACCTCCCAGGGTTTTTATGAGGATCAAATGAGACAATATATGTACAGTGCTTTGCAAATCTTAATGCACTATATAAATGTCAATGATTATTGCTGTTATTGTTATAATCACATTCCATTCTCATATATATATATATATAATTTTTTTTTTTTTAAGCAATCGGGGTTAAGTAAACTTGCTCAAGGTTACATGGCCAGTTATTTCTGGGTGTGGTGCTAAGTATCTGAGCCCAGACTTGATCCCCAGGTCCTCCCAACACTGGGGCTGGCGCTCCCACTCGCTGAGCCACCTGGCCGCCCCTCCATTCTCATATTTTATGAAGTTTAGAGAAAAGCAATCCAAGGATAAATTGCTTTCTTGTTATTATATTACACTTAACATTCTGTTTGGTATTACATAGGCTGTTAAAATTACTATCGCTGCAATGTTGTGATGAGTGTTGGAATGTCAGCTCATCTCTGGAATCATCTTTGCTTCCACTCACTAGAAATACCTTTGGGACAACCTGAGTAGCAGATAGGACAATAGGTAAGACATGTGCCTCTTCCTCTCACACAGGATTTTAATTTCTTCTGACATGTCTCTGTATTTTTAAAGCTTTTCATTTAATGCAATTGGAGACTGTAAGCAGGGGGTATGGCAAATTAAATTTAAAAACTGTGTTCTTAAGTTTTTATGGATCCATGCCGTGTCTGGGCAATTGTAGGCAACAGCTCTGTCTATAATGATGCTCTGGTTTCAATACAATTTGTTTATTGGATTCTAAAATACATTTGGGGTTTATATTTGCAATACGATGGTTCTCATCTTTTTGCAATCAGGTTTTGGATAAAAATAATTCAAAGACAAGTCACCATCCTATGGACTGTCATTATATATATGCATCAAATTATTATTTTTTTTTGGAGGGGGAAAGGTAGGGCAATTGGGGTTAAGTGACTTGCCCAAGTAAGTGTTAAGTGTCTAAAGCCAGATTTGAACTCAGATCCTCCTGACTCCAGGGCCCGTGCTCTATTCACTGTCACCTAGTCACCCCAGGGCCAAATTATTTTTAAAGTCTGAATAAAAATATTAAGATCTAAGCTCATCATCTCTTATCTCACTGAAAGCATCACTCATTAAGCTATAAAAGTATTCAGAATAGTGATGATAGGGCAGGTAGGTGGGCATTGGACCTTGAGTTGGGGAGACCTGAGTTAAAATCCAGACTCAGGCATTTACTAGATGTGTGACCTTGGGAAAGTCAATTAACCTGTTTGCCTTAGTTTCCTCAACTACAAAATGGGGATAAAAATAGCACCTACCTCCCCCTCCCAGGGTGTTGTGAGGATCAAATAAGATACTGTTTATAAAGCCCTTAGTACCATGCTAGCAACACAGTAGGCACTATATAAACGCTCTTATTACAATGATAACCCTTATCTTATTCTGTTCCCACATGATTTCTTCTGTCAAATCTCTACATTTCATGTTTTGGGTTTTGGGGGGATATTTTTCCTTTTTTCGAGGGGGGAAGGCAGGGCATTTGGGGTTAAGTGACTTGCCCAAGATCACATAGCTAGTAAGTGTTAAGTGTCTGAGGCCAGATTTGAACTCAGGTCCTCCTGACTCCAGGGCCAGTGCCCTATTCACTTTGCCACCTAGTTGTCCCAAATCTCTACATTTTGAAAGCTTTTTCTGTTACATTTTCCATATAGTGACATCTATTTAAAACTTACTCAAGTGTTTAGAGATCAATGTTATATCCAGGTGATAGGGGAGGCTTAACAGTTCCATATATGATAATGGTACATTTCCTGTAGAGTTTATTAAGCTCTCCAGGATTTTTCAGGTCTCTATTTGTGATACAGGAATTGTTGATTTTTCAGTCTATGACAGATACAAGCTTTTGATGCAGAATTCCAGGTACCAGGTCATATCTTACTAGTTATTTGGTAGGTGCTAAATGTTTATGGCCTGCACTTTTGTGTTGCAGTTTCTTTTGACTCCTTGCATGAATCTGTTGATCTTCTAGCAGCAACATAGCCTAAATTGACACCATAAATCCTATTGTTTTCCACAAACAAATCCACAGGACTCAGTCACTTGTTAGGTGCTTCCTTGTTGACATTTTATTTGCTAAATTCAAGTGGATTTCATCCATGTAGGACCCTTTTGGTTCCACTCTTGGATCTTAGTTATTTCGGAGGCTCCATTCAGAGGTAAACCACTTTCGATTACTCTAGATGAATCCAGCAATGTGTATACAGTATCAGTCTTTTCTGCCACTCAGTGAAGTGATATATGCTTGCCCCAAAAGTATTTCTGTAGGTATTTGACTTATGTGGCATAAGAATTTCTATCAACTCCCTGCTTCCTTTTTTGGTGCAAAGCACTAATCTTTTCTGCCTTAAGAGTGATGGGTCCTGTGTTTTATTTTTATTATGCAATTTTTTGTTTAATATATGTCCCAAAACTGTTATGGTACATTTTACATTTTCTGAAATGTATGTTAAGACTGGTATTGTGTAAGTGTTAATTGCTTCAAATGTGTTCTTCCCGTTCAGCTTTGATTTTAAAATTCCAGTAAGTCTCTTAATAGCCACAGTCTTCCCTTTGATATCTTTATGTTTCATGTATGCTGCCTGGATGAGATCAAGGTATTTACATGGATCAATTTCATCTATTGGTTCAATGAGACCTTTGGATTCAATGTCAAAGCCTTCAATCTCTGTCTTTCCTTTGGTGTGTTAAGAATCTTATATTTATTGAATTCAAAAAACATTGTGCTATCAATAAAGATTCCATAAGAAGAAGATGGAATGTCTTTTTCAACAGCCATATAGTCAATCAGTCAATAAACATTTATTAAGCACCTACTATGTGCTAAGAACTGTGCAAAGCACTGGATGTCATCCATGTACATCAGGTGATTACTAAACTGTTCCAATTTGACTCCTCTCGTTTGTAAGCCACTATTAGTTCTATTTAGGAGAGAGGACTGATAACAGACTTAAGACTAAACAGAATCATTATAGGCTTAAACTGTCTCCCTGAAAAAATGCCATGTTTTCTAACAATCACTCTCAACATTACTATGTTGATGATACATTTCAAAGAGAGACGAGATCTCTGTGGATATTAAATACACTAGCATTCTTACCATGCTTGACTCTATTTTATATGTTGTACAATTATTTCTTGATATTAACATTATTATATTCTTAGCAAGTAACTCACCTAGCTGAAACAAAATTGGTCTGGGAAGAGAGAGGGAAGGAAAGGAGATAAGAGTAGGGGGGAGACAAGACGCACCAACCACCATGATGTTGAATTCAAAGCCCTGCTTCATGGCTTTCCGTCTCATCTGCTCCAGGATGGCATCAATTCCCACATAGCCAAAGTCAAGGGTAGCCTTCTCATTCCTCTGGGGGATGGCTTGCTTTAGCCCAGCATCTCTGGAGTTATCTGCCATAATGCTGGTATGGCTGGGAATTGCCTCTGAGGCTATGGGAAGAAAAGAAGAGACATTAAGAATGAAACTCAGATGTTCATTGATTAGGAAATGGAGAAACAAATTAGGGTATATGAGTGTAATTAAAACACTACAAGAAATGATCAATAAGAATTCAGGGAAGGCTAAAGAGAGTTAAATGAACTAAATATGCAAAATGAATGCCATAACATAAGTGGGAAAAGTGCAAAAAGAATTAAACACTGTGTATTTATAATAACCAAGTGTGGCCTCAAAGAAGAGATCAGAAAATTCACCTCATTTTCTTTGCAAAAGTGGGGGACTATGGGTATGAAATAGTGTATATGTTGCCAGACTCATTTGCTATGTCAGGTTTGCTTTTGAACCCTTTCCTTTTCATTCTTTGTTAAAAATTAAAAAAAAAAAAAGATTGACCTGGGTAGGGAAGGGACAAAGCGATACATTCTGAAATGAAATCATTGTATCCATTTGGAGGGGTAGTATAAGGTTTAAGATGTTAATCTAAATGTAATTTCTTTTCAACTTTCCAGGTTCCCCAGTAGCCTAACAGTGCATGCTGTTGGGTTTACAGAACACATTGTTTCTGGATCTGTCTTACCTAGTCTGCTCCACCAATCAACTTTTCTATTTTTTAAACTAGTACCAAATAGCTTTAATGATTACTGCTTTATAGTTTGGTTTGAGATCTGGTCATGCTAGTCCCTATTCATTCCTACAAGTTTCCAGTATTTCCCTAGAGATATTTGATCTTTTGTTTCTCCAATGAATTTTGCTATTATTTAATCTAGTCATACAAAATATAATACAGTCAGCATGGCACAGTGGATAAAGAGCTGGTCTCAAAGCCAAGATGATGTGGGGTCAAGCCCTGTCTCTGACACACACACACACTGGCTGACTCTAACAAGTCAATGAACCACTCAGTGGAGTAGGCAACTCCCTAATACTCTCAGTGGCAGAAAATAAACATGTGCATACACGCTAATATTTATAATAAAGACCTTTCACTCCTCACTCTTGTTAGGTGTTGACCTTTATTTGTGGAGGGAATTTCCTTATCAGGGAATATCCATGAAATAGCAGGTCCAGCTCCTATCCCTTTTAAAATAACCGCTTGGTAGTATGTTCTTGCTATGTTCTTACTGTTTCTCACACTTAACAATGAACTAAAAACCAGCAGCTCTGCTTGCTATGTTTTGTCACTAAGAATTATCATTTTTAAATTGCTTTGTTCTCACATGTCCTAGAAGCTGTATATTTATCCTCAGGGAGACTGAGGATACTGCTTGCTACAGGACATATATATGTATACACATAAATTTATACACTTACATTAATAATTAAAGCCTCCTCCCATCCCTTACCTTTTTTAGGATATTATGTTAGAAGTATATTCCCTCATCCCTATGAGTGAACATTCTCATGTAGAATACTGAGAGGAAAAGGCACATTCCCCTCCATAAGACATCTGATCCTTAATCCTAGAGAACAACCAAGTCATCCTCCCAGCATACCTCTTGAATTTCCTGGGAAGATTCATGCCCATATCAATTGGCTAGTATCTGGCTTCTTGCTAACTTTTGCTTTCACTCTTCAAAACAGCTGAGAAAGTCTCTCTTTTTTTCACAACAATGATAATATCATAGATTTGTCCCTCTGGGCTCAAAGGACTTCATGTCATAAAAAAAGACCCTCCATACATAATACTTATTAGTTAATTCTGAGTAGAGAGAAACACTTTGATCTCGTGCTCTCATTCCCCTCAAGTAATTACTGTGTTCAAAGATCTGAAAGTATAGATCTCAAAGAAAAAGCCAAAGGCAACACCTGATTGCCCAATTACCATCCCAGAATATAGGAAAAGGATGTAATACCTCTAACACGTGTCAGAGATAGGATTTTTTCTTCACAAAAAGGGAATGCTGGGAAACCATCTTATGGACAAGCACTCCTCTTCCTACCTCATTCCCCCTTCACACACACACACACACACACACACACACACACACACACACACACAAAACTGGATAAAGATTTAGGGGGCCACACTATCTCAATTCCCATTTCCAGGTCCCATAAAGGTTTCATGGCTGTATGGAATATCCTTTAATAAATCCTTTATTTTCTGTACATGGAAATCTTTTCCTTTTCCACTCTCCAGTGTAGAATGGAGATATACATACATAATCACCCATTTGCTAGCAAATGAAGAAACTGAAATGGGTAGGAGAAATGGATCCAGCTGCCTTATTTTTAGACTCCTTAAAGTCTTCATTCCAGTTGCCGTAGTGAATGGCCCTCATCTGGGTATGTTATCAGGAGCTATCCTACCTCCCCTGGCTTGTAGAACACTGCCCTCTCTCTCTAGGCATCATTATGTATACAAAAGAAGCAAAAATTTACCATGTATGAGATTTAAAATTAATTATAAGGCATAATTCCCATTTCACTATATCTGGTGAGACTCCTTGGGTAGATACTCACAGAATCTCAATCCATGGGGAAATAAGCCTGCCTGTGTCTCTTTATTCTGTAGGGAAAACCTGATGTCTACTAACCTCAGGAAAGGCAATGAAAGTCTCTACCTGCTAGGTCTAGTCACAAAGGTCCTACATAAACAAGAAAGCCAAAAACCAGCAGACATACTTGGAGGATAAAGAAGCATTCACTGGAAAATAAAGACACCTAGGAGGCCACAAGATCCAGAACCAGGCAAAGAATCTGGTTGTCTCACATTTAAAGGAAGTTGAGACAGTCCTTGCTGCTATTAGGACTTACAAAAAAAAATGGTGGAAGGAAAAGGGGAAGATAGATAGGAAGATAGGTAGACAGACAAACACACAGGTAGTCATTTACTAATACTTGCCAGGAATTGCACTAAGCACTGGGGAATACAAACACAAGCAAGCAGGATAGCCTCTACCCTCAAGGGAGCTTGCATCTAATGGTAGAAAACAACACATAATAGGGGAGGCCAGGTGGCTCAGTGAGTAAGAGCACCGGCTCCAGTGTCGGGATGACCTGGATCAAATCCGGGCTCGGATACTCAGCACCACACCCAGAAATAACTGGCCGTGTAACCTTGAGCAAGTTACTTAACCCCGATTGCTTTAAGAAAAAAAAAAAAAGAAAACAACACAAAAAAGGGAGCTAGGATGAAGGGAGCATGGGAAAAGGCTAGCAGAGGACAAGAAGTTCAGTAAGTCAAGCGAGGAATGAAGTAAAGAGAAGCATGGCAGGGGTTCACTCTGAACAAGTAGTTCAGGAAGGCAGTCGGCCATCAGGAGAGCAGACTTCAGGGGAGAAGCTTCTCTAAAGTAGGAAGGCAGCTGGCAAGGAAGAGGAGGAGAAGTCCAGAGAGTTAAGGGGGGAGGTGAATCTGCTTTTTAGTGGGCAAATTCCCCATTAATGAGAGGAAAATGCAAAGGTAAGACAAGAAAACCAGACATTGGATTAGAAAAAACAGACTGCTGGCAACACTCAAGAGTTGCAAATTGGTACACAGCTGCAAATCAGATCTTTTACATGGGTTCCAGGCTCAGATTAACTGACTACTAGACATTTGGAACTGGATAACTCAAACTTCATAATATCTTTATCTTTCCACCAAAGAACATTACTCTTTCAAATGTCCTTTCTTCAGTCAAGAGTATCACCATCCTTCCACTCACCCTGGCTTGAAAGATCCCTGTCATCCCTGACCCCTCATTTACACTCATCCCATATAGCCAATCTTTTGCCAAGTCCTCTTGATTCTACCCCCATATTTTTCCCATACCATCACCTTCACCCTACTCATAAGGTTCTCAGTAAGTACCACTGATAAAATGAATCAAAGTATCACAAAATCACAGCATTTGGGAACGAGGGGTTTAGTATCCATTTAGTCCAACCGACACCCAGAAGGAATCTCCACTATAACATATCCTTTTAGTGGCCATCTAGCCTCTTTTGGAAGATCTTCAGGGAGAGGGGATTTCTTGAGGCAGCTTATTTCATTTTTGGACAGCTCTGTTAGGAAGTTTCCCATGACATTTAGACTGACTTTCCTTTAACTACTATTCTGCCCTCTAGGTTAAAAAAGAATAAGTCTTAACTTGCCCTTCCACATAATGGGGTTACTATTCCTCCCCTGAGTCTTCTTTTTCCAGGCTACAACATCCCAGATTCCTTCAAATGATCCTCAAATGACACAGTCTCAAGGCCTGATATCAGTCTAGTTACCTTCCTTTAGATGCTCTCTTGCTTATCAATACCATTCTTATACTGTGGCATCCCATTTCCTCTTTACTCTTACAAGTCAAGTCAAGGTAAGTGCTTCAATGAAGCTCAGGATCAGATTAGATTTTTTTTTTGACTGCTGTGTAACACATACACACAGGCTAAACTTGCAGGTTAAAAATACCCCCTTATCTTTTTTCAGACAAACTTGTACTTGCAAAAGGTGTTTTCTGTAGCCAAGACCTAATATTTAGCCCTACTGAATTTCATTTATTTGGCTCAGTACTTTGTTCTAGCTTGTCAAGATCCCTAGCAGTAGAATGAATGAATACAATCTCTTTTTCCTTATTATTCAACATTATTACTGTAATTAAGAATTCTGGGCAACTCACTTAACACTACTTTGCCTCAGTTTCTTCATCTTTAAAATGAGTTAGAGAGAGAAATGGCAAACTACTCTAATATCTTTGCCAAAAAAAAACAAAAAACAAATGGGGTCACAAAGAGTCAGACATGACTGAAACAACTGAATGACAACAAAAGAATTCTGGCAACCAGGGAATGATTGGGGGGTGGTGCCTTTCCTGATCTGCTAATCCCTCTCATACTACCTTGTATTTAATTACTTCATATTTATTCTTTTCAGATTTATTCAATATATACTTATATGTGACATTTGTTATCTCCCCCATTAGGATGTAAACTCGATTAAAGAAGGTGCATTCATGCTGTTCCTTTGCCAGGAAATAAATGATCCCTCTTCTTAGACCATAAACCCATGGAGTGTGGGGCCTTGTAAAGCCTAGGCCAAAGCTTTTTTCAGCATTTTTCTTTATATACTTCTTCTTTACATACCTTGAGGAAGTGAAGGGTTATTTCCAAGAGTGCTTTACGACCAGTAAGTTTGTGATACTCAATTTAATTTAACAAACAGTTAAATCTCTGTCTAAGACCCTATCCTAAATTCTAGTGATACAAAGATTTTTTTTTAAATACCTACATAGTACCACCTTCAAGGAGCTCTTGATTTAATTGGAGAGTGTGAGGGTGCTGTAACTCCAGCCCTGCTGTCCTTAAAGCCTCCTCCAAACTTGCTAAGGATTCAAGATATAGAGTTTTCTGGTGACCCTGCTTTCACCCCACAAATTGTTCTCCCACACCTGGATCATATTCCTTTTCCTCTTCATCTCCCCTCTCTCAGAATCATCAGATGACTTCTTTGGAGGAGCAGTTAGAAACCTCGGGGGACATATGCTTCAACCCCATCATTTTACTTCAAAGCTCAGCTAAAGATTCGCCTGAATCCCCCTAATTGCTGGCACTCTTTCCTTCCTCTAATTACTCTACTAAATCACTGTATACAGATTACAATCTGCCCTAGTACAATGTAAACCCTTCGAGGGGGGGCAATTTTGAGTTTTTTGTACCTCCAGAATTTAGCATAGTATTTTGCACATTTTTTAAAGAAGTATGAACCTGTGATGTCATTGTAAGGAATTATCAGTGGACAAACTCCCTCTACCAATGCATACTGACACCTTTCCTGTAATTTACAGCCTCTGAAATTTACCTGGTTAATCGCCTTGCCCATGGTCACAAAGATAGCTTACGTGAGAGGCAGGGATTGAATCTAGCTCTCCATTCATGATATCATGTTGCCATGTACAAAGCACTTAAATATTTTACTGTACTGAATTTTATGGGTCCTCCTTTCCCTTTTCTAACTATACCCATATTCTGATTCCCTTCACAGCCCTCCTGACTGACGAGCTTTTTTTGCTCTACCCCTATTGTTGATTCAGGGCCTCACTGTTCCCTTTAGAAAAGTTTAAAGAGAAGAGACCACACAGGACGTTCTGTCACTTTCTTTTCCTGTGTCTCTTCCCAACCCCCCCCACACACACACACACCCCACCCAGCATGCACCCCTGCACCTAAGGGTCTTGGTTGCAAAGTACAAGGGGTTTTGAGAGGGTGAGGTATGTATTCCACAGGCCCAGTGATCTTTTCCTTTTCCCAGATTTCTGTTCCCTGCACAATATAGATCACACATGTTTTAGTCTAGAGAGGAGCTGGAGGCTTGTCTACCACCTGGGCTCCAGGCTGTTCCGGATGTGGTGGGTTGTTTATCATCACTTAATCAGTTCTCTGGTATGAAAAACAGCTTTCTCAAGAAACTTTGGCACCCCTGGTATTAACCATTGAGCAGGCCTCAGACACAACTGAGGGATTAAGGCATCTTCTCAACCTGACAGCCATTTTAGAAGTTTTAAGATAAAGTATTTTTTGGCTGAGTTTTTTGTTTTTGTGTTTGTGTTTTTGCTTCCTAAGTTAACTAGCAAGATTAAGGTCTCTAATGGCTGGTGAAAAACCCAGTCCTGAAGCCAGGTCTCAGGGTCTTACTCATTTGCATTACCCTTCCTCAGACAGATGGACCTTGGATACTGGAAACTCTTGCTTGAGGAAATTTCTTCTGACAATGCAGGTCAGCACTTTCATTATAATTTATAGTATTAAAGAGCTGCCTGAAGAATGGAAATTTAAGTGACTTGTTCCAGGTCTGTACACAGCCAATATGTGTTACAAGTGGGACTCAAACCCATGGCCTTTCTGGATCATGGGCGAGCTCTTTACTCACTTTGCCAAGGCTGTATTGTGGGCAGAAATGGGGGGAGGAGTTGAGAATGTAAATGGAATTAATTGGTTCATCATTTCTATCCAAAAAACATAGTTATGTGCAGGCACAAATTTATCTGGATGGGGACGGTAGGTTGGAGGACAAAAGGTCCAAACGAATGTAAGTTCATTGAAAGCAGGGATAGTTTCATCTTTATTTTTATATCCTGAGTGCTTACTCAGTGAACTTAATAGATGCTTAACAAATGAATCACTTCAGACATTCATTAGCTTTGGGACCACAGGCAAAACACTCTCTTCCAGGCTCTGTTTCCTAAGCCACAAGATGTGGGAAATGGTGCCTACCCTCACTGGGCTATTACAAGGACTAAAAGAACTAATGTATGTAGAGAACTATGTAAGCCTTTACAGCACTTATTACTCATTCAGCCCACCACCACCCCCTTTGGAAAAAAAAAAAAACAACAGGAGGGCATCCAGGCTATTCACTGTCTATGCCTCCTCTGGCTTAAAGGACCCACAAAATGTGTTGGAGAAGGGGAGACTACATGTTCATTTCAGGCTCTCTGACCTGGCTCTGAAGGCTTCAGAGCCATTCCCCTTCTCTTCACATCCCCACCCCATCCCCAAGGCAAATATTATTCCTTAGATTTCTAGCATCTTTAAATAAACAAAGAAAGAAAACTACATCTGGCTTAAGATCATGTGGCTTTTTGGGGGTCTGCTTCCTGAGCCTTTTTCTAGGGGCAGTGGTTCAGACCTGACCCACGTGACTGAAAATTGTTTCCATCTGCCAGTGGGTCTGGGAGAGATTTTCCTCAGGATCTTGGATTGGCCTCTTTGCTCAGAGCTTCATATCTCTCCTCAAATCTCACTTGATTATGCTTCCCTATCACCCTTGACCAGGCCATGTCAATGGAAAGGCTCAGCCCTCTGAAATTCCCTCACTTTCCTTAAGAAAGGCTGAAGGGTATTCTGGGGGCCCTTTGGGGAGTGAAGTTGAGGACAGAAAGAATAAAGAACCCATGATCCCACCTCTAGCTGGATCCTTTGATAGCCACCACTGGCCACTTCAGAAACTCAAATCAAACCAAATATCCTGCTGAGAATAGTTTTTGCTTTAGAATAATTATTTAAAAACACACATGAGAAACCTCATTCTTTCCATGTTCATTTAGGAAGTTTCAGTTATTCTACAATTGGAAACTGATTCCTATCAAATATCTTACTCATTTAACCCCTTCCCCCCAAATATGCATCTCCTACAGGCCAGTACCAAAAAGGGAATAAATTAAGAAGACTCAGTTACTAAATAAAACAGATTCCCCTCTGCATATTAGTCCAGGTCCTGGATGGGAAGTGAATTTTGTGATCTACTCTTGGAACCTCCAGCCAGACCTGGAAAGAAAGGAAGGGGCTCTACCCACTCATCCCTTAGAGAGGCACTCACTGTCTGTGGTTTGGCTACTTGGCTCTGCAGAATCCAGACTTTAAGAATTATCTCCTAGGACATCCGAGCCTCCAAGTCAAAATCCCCTTCACATGATGAGATGAGGAAAAAGAAGCCAGAGACGGCTCATAGACACAAAGAGTGGCAGAGATGGAACTGGGATCCAAGCCTCCCAACCACAGCCTTCCCATTTTTACCTGGTCTACTTTTTGTTATAATATTTCCCTTTGAGTATGAAGCTAGGTGGTGCGCTAGACAGTGCCAAGACTAGAATTCAATCTTCCTTAGTTCAAATCTGGCCTCAGACACTTACTAGCTATGTGTCGTCCCTTGGCAAGTCACTTAACCCTGTTTGCCTCAGTTTCCTAATCTGTAAAATGAGCTGGAGAACGAAATGGCAAACCACTGCAATATCTTTGCCAAGAAAACCCCAAATGGGGTCATAAAGAGTTGGACACGACTGAAAAATAACAACAACCTGAAGGTTAAACTACAGGAATAGTATTTCTACCAATGCCATAGATTTTTATCTTTTCAAAAAGAAATTTTACAGTAGAAGCAGCACTGGAATTAGAGACCCAGTTCCCCTAAAAAAAAAAAAATCAGTATCTTTATTTCTAAAATCAGAGGATTAGACTCTCTCAGCTCCCTTCTACCTTCAACCCCTCTAGATCTATGAAATTGCTAGTAGAGATCTCTCTGCCTTCTTTGAAGAGGTGTCAGACTTGGTTGATGCTAATATTTTTTTTCTAAATTACTTCCCCTGACCCCTTCTTTACTTTTATTCTTTGTCACAAAGAAACGGGTAGGAAATGTATATATTCAGAAATAAAGGTGATTTTAAAACAAAAGATACCATTTTTCTTTCCAAATTTATGTCAAGGAACAGTGGTTTTGATAAAGCCCATTTGCCTATTCTCAGTTGACAATCCATTGGGGTGTGCAAAATATTCTGTGAGTTCAATAGAGCACTCTCTCTGGCTTTCCTCACCCCATAAAATTCAGGCATTATTAACAAGAGGACCAGAAAAGTGATCACAGTTATAAGATGTCTCACATTATGAAAATTCTGGGCTTCTAAGAGGCACAGTGGATTGAATACTGGGCCTGGAGTCAGATCGTCCAGAGTTCAAATCCAGTTTCAGATATTTACTATCTGTGTGACCCTGGCCAAGTCATTTAATCTCTGTCTACCTTAGTTTCCTCAACTGTAAAGTGGGAATAATATGATAGCACCTATCTCCTACGGCTGTTGTAAGGATGAAATGAGATATTTGTAAAGTGTGCCTGGCACAAAGTAGGCACTTAATAAATTCCTCCTTTGCACTTGGGCTGAATGACTAGCAGTTACACACATACATACATACATACACACACACACACACACACACACACACACACAGAGTCTCATTTGCTAAAAGCACCATACACAATTCCAAATGAATGAGGGTACCACAGTATAGTGCAAAGAGCACTGACCTCTGATAGGTCACAGAACCTGGGTTTGAATCTTGGGTCTGCAACTAGTTAGTTGGGTGACCCATTCTATTTCTCTAGGTCTTAATTTCTCTGTCTATAAAATGAGGACTAATGATGGCTAAGGTTCCATCTGGTTCTAAATTCCATGCATAATATAAGCTCTGGTCTGAATAGTCTTGTGATTCTTTCTTTAACAATGATGTTGCTATTCACACCATTTGTACCCTACTTCACCTCCGACATGGGCACATTAGGATGCAGTTACTTAATTAAGCATCTCATACTACCCCTACCCCCACATGCAATGTTTGGGATAAAAAAGGACATTCAGTCCAGCCCTCAGGGAACCTCCAGCCTAAAGAGAGAAAAAGGAGGAAATGGGAAACAAGAACATTCATAAGTTCTAAGTTGGAGCAAAGGAAAATTAGGAGGGATGTCTTGACGTGTTCCTTGGCATGGGGCTCTCATAAAAGTTCACTAGTCAGAGAAGCCATAACTACCCCTCAGTCCTAATATATAGACACACAGAGACACAGATACACACACACACACATTCACAGACATACAGATAAATACAAACTAGATTGGATACACACAGAGACACAGATACACAAATAGACACGGACACATAAAGGCACAAAAATACACATAGACAGATATACACACAAATTGACACAGACACATATACCATTGTGATGTTACTGCTCACGATTGCTTTCTTTTGCAGGCTTAGGAAGAATTCAGTTAACTAAGCTGCTTTTTTTCAATAGTGTGGAACATACACTTCTCCTTGCTTCCAGGCTGAGTACGTACACATACGCACACACATAACTCCCTTTTGTGCATTCTATGATGCAAACTGACCACCTCCCTATATTCTGTATGTGATGCTCCTTCTCCTGCCTCCATGACCTTTGAACAGGTTTTTTTCCCAGACCCAGAATGACTTTCCTCAACACTTCTGATTTGGGCAATCACTAGTTCCCTTTCAGGACTGTTGATAAGCCACATTTCTTACCTGGTCATTCCTTATTCTCCCAGCTTGTTAATGGTTTCCTGAAACCATTTGAAATCACTTTGTATTTACTTCTCTGTGTATGCATTGTATACCCAATAGAATGTAAATTCCTTGAAAGCAAAGACCATTTTACTTTAGTCTCTGTATTCCTAGCACCTCACACAGAAGAATTGTTGAATTTCTCCTTATATTAATTTAGTGAGCAATACTTTCAAGGCCATTTGGGGTCTTTTGCACAAAGTGACAAATTCTTTTCCCCACCCCAGGCCTGCCCGTGCAATTCTTTCCAAGCATGATTAAATTAGAACACATTCTATTGCTTGTGGGATCACAGTCTCATGGGAAACAAATGTACATCTGGCTCTATGACATCTCAAGAAGGGGGCCAGCTGTTGAATAAGCTGACTTGGCAGACTTTGAGGGGAGCAAGCTCACACTTAGGCACAGTTCCTGGCTTCAAGAGAGGAAGTTTTTTTAGACAAAGATTTCTGAGTTTTGCCTTTGAAATCAACATAAAGGACTACTGCTCAGCCCCCACTAGATCATAAACTTCAAATTTAGTTCAACCCTCTCCTTTTATATAAGAGGAAACAGGCTCCAAGAGGGGAAAAGACTTGACCAAGTCAAATACACAGCAATTAGCAGAGCCTCTGACACAAAATCCAGGGTTCTTTTTCCTCTACTCCTTTCCTTTTTCTCTCTCTTTGATTTCTTGAACTTTAAAAAATTAAACCTGATATCCTCAGTGATCTTTGTTCATTTGGCAACCACGGAAAGCTGTCCTATAAAGAAGGAGACTAAGTCACTAATTTCTCAGTGCTGGTCCTTCTTCCAAGTGAGGGAGAGCACCAACTGCGGAGCTGCAGGGGGGGGGGGGTGGGGATAAATGCAGAGGACTCTAACAGTTCTTGAAGTCCTTCAGCAATAGAGAAACAGCTAAGTTTAGCAGCTAGTAGGCAACAGTAACTAATTTAAAACAGGAATGTTTTAGACAGACAATCTGCTCTATGCCATATCTCTCCTTCGCAACTAAATTAAAGGCCTGTTTTGTGCAATGACCCTTGCTTAGGTACAGAAATTGCTCATCATAACTCTGAAGTTTGGGGCCTGTACGTCATTCAATATGGAAACAGGACCCTAGCTTTGTCTTTTAGTTGTGTCTACCTTAATAATGTCACAACAGCAACCATATTCTGAGCCAAAGCCTTCAATCGCTCTATTTATCACTTCTCTCTCACTGAACTACTTTTTAGAACTCTCACAGGAAACTATTGTCAGCAAAATTCAAATCCACTATGTACCCTTTCTGCATGTGACACTGTACAGAGTATTGCCTTTTGTCTTCTGGTAACTTGTAACTGGAGAGGGATGCATGTGGGGTTGATACTGCACCGACAATGTAAGTCGAGTTCTGAGTCTTGGCTCTGCCATTAAGTAGCTAGGTGACCTTGAAAAAGTCACTAATATTCTTTTGAGATTCATCTATACAAATGGGAATAGTGAGATCTGATTTGTCTTATTTCATAGGATTATTGTGAGGATCTAATAAGATAACATGAAAGTGTCCTGAAAATTATAAAGAACTAATAAAAATTTAATGCATCACTATGATTAAAGTGGAGGCAGCTAGATGGTATAGTGAATAGAGCACCAGGCCTGGAGTCAGGAATACCTGAGTTCAAATCTAACCTCAGACACTTATTAGCTGTGTGGCCCTGAGCAAGTCACTTAACCCTGTTTGCCTCAGTTTTCTCATCTGTAAAATGAGGTAGAGAAGGAAATGGCAAACCACTCTCTGCCAAGAAAACCCCAAAGGAGGTCATAAAGAGTCAGACATTATTGAAATGACTGGTGGTAAAGATGAAGAATGCTAATATAGATGGAGCTAAAGAAGGAAGTTGAGCACCCTATGGAGACAAAACATCTTGACCTGGTCTGTAAATGTAGCTTATCTCATGTGAAGGTGACATGGCTCAGGAAGGCAGGAAATGTACTGGGTGATCAATGTCTATTGGTCTAAGTAAGGCTTGGCGAATCAGTCAATTAATCTATAAGTATTTATTAAGCACTTACTATGTGGGAGGCAGTCTGCTAAGCTCTGGAGGTACAAGAAAAAAGTGAACAGGCCCTGTCCTTGAGGGGCTTACAGTCTAACAGAGAGATAAATACCCAATATTTTCAAAAGGAATAAAAGGTAATTTTGGGAGAGAGAGCATGAGCCCCTGGAGAAATCAGGAGAGCTTCAATGTAAAAGGTAACATGTGAGCTGGGTCCTGAAAGAAACCAGGGACTCTCAGAGGAGAACATGTGGGAAAACTGCATGGTAGGCATGGGGGAGAGCCAATACAAAGGAAGGGGGTCTCCCATGTGAGGAACGGGGAGGAGGCCAGAACTGAATGACAGTGAGAAGAAGGTTGTAAAATATAAGAAGACTAGAAATAAAGGAAAGGGGCCAGGTTGTTAAAAACCTTTAATTACATATCTGAGGACATAACCCTATACAGAAAGACTCACATGAAGAGCAGATGCCAGCACTGAAATCATCTAAGTATTCTAACAAAGAAAGGACTTTCAGGCTGTATTAGCAGCACCAGCATTGTGAGATGATCTTTTCCATTTGTATCCCCTGACTCACTGGTCATGGAGGGGAGTCAGAATATACCTCACTCCAATTTGCCTCTTCCAGATTCTCACCTCACTACGTCTCCTTTGAGGCTTACTTTCAAATTTGTTGTTCAATCAGGATTCTGGTAGCTGTCATTTATGAACTCCCTAGGACATTTTCTCTTCCTCAAATAAATCAGTGCCTTTCTCACACAAAGTCTTTCTCCCCACCCCTAACATTAGGGAAATTTGGTATAAATATTGCTAATCCCTCAAGTACTCTAATTTCCCAGTTACTGAATCTACTCAATTCCCATGTTCTCTTCCACTCCACCTAAGTTACAATGGTCATAGTCTTGATCTTGATTCTCCTCTACCCCAAAAAAGTTTTTCAGGCTGAGTACATACACACACAAGTCCCTTTTGTGCATTCTTCCTTCTGTCTTAGGACCCTAACCCGTTCTTCCCCTTCCGCCTGGTCTCCTCTCCTCCACACCCCACTTCTAATCTCTACCTCTCAGTTCTTCCCTAGGTCATTACTCTAGCACTACCATCTCCTCGCTTCTCTATTTCAATCCCTCAGTGACTCCACTATTCTCTACACTCTACTCCTTTGCCCCTTTGGGTTTTTGCTGAACATGCCTTGCCAAATCCTAACCTTGGATTACTCCCACTGCAGCCTTTTTCCTCCTAGAGAAGAACACAAAACCAAGTTGAAAGTTTCATCACAAATTTTTTCACATATTCTCAAGTGGGCTTTGACTACATCAGGGAAATCCTTTTACACCTCCCTGATTCACTACCTCATTTATGACTGCAGTTATTCCAAGCCTTTTCAACCCTTCTCAAGCCTCCCATGGCACCCCTAACCCCATTCTATCAGCAGAGAACCATGACTCATACTTTTCTGAAAAAAAAAAAAATGAGGCTATTTGAGGAGCATTTCTTCTCCTTGCTTACATCACATCACTCTGATGATATCTTCTCCTTCACCTCGGTCTCACATGAAGAGGCATCCCTTCCTCTTGCCAAGGAAAACCTCTCTACAAACAGCTTTGAACCCATTCCAAGGCTTCCCTGCCTATTATCTCCACTCTTTCACTAACTGTCAGAACCTCTCAACTTACTGGCTGCTTCCCTGATGCCTACAAATATGCCCATGTTACCACCACCAACACCACTCACATCCTTAAAAATCTCTCACTTCATCTGAACTAGCTACTAGCTTTCATCCTATACTCTCTTCCCCTTCCTGGCTACTACTGGAGCTTCCACTTCCTCTCTTCTCATGCAATTTTTAAACTCTCTGTAATCTGACATCTGACCTCATCCTTCAATTGAAACAGTTCCCTTCAAAGTTAGCAATGATCTCTTCATTGTCATATGCAATAGCCTCTTCTTAATCCTCATCCATTATGATATCTTTACAGTTTCTGCTTGAAGATCTCTAGTGAGGAAAGATTTCTGAATGGTTTTAATCTGAAGTTTTTCCTTATAGCAAACATAAACTTCCAAAAGGACTCACATGTACAAAAATATTTATAGCAGCTCTTTTTTGCAGTGGCCAAGAACTAGAAACTGAGAGGATGCCCATCAACTGGGGAATGGCTGCACACACAAGTTGTGGTATATGAATGTAATAGAATACTATTGTGCTATAAAAAATGAACAGGCAGACTTCAGAAAAACCTGGAAAGATTTATATGAACTGATACTGAGTAAGGGGAGCTGAACCAGAACATTGTATACAGTAACAGCTGCATTGTTTGATGACTGACTTTGATAGACTTAGCCCTTCTCAGCAAGGCAAGGACCTAAAACAATTTCAAAAGACTCATGATGGAAAATGCCATCCACATCCAGAGAAAGAATTATGGAGTCTGAATGCAGATTGAAGCAGAATATTTTCTTTTTTTGTTTTGTTTTTTTTCTTTCTCATGGTTCCTCCCATTCGTTCTAATTCTTCTAACATGACTAATGTGAAAATATGTTTAATAGGAATGTATATGTAGAGCCTATATCAGATTGCATGCTGTCTTGGGGAGGAGGGGAAGGAGGGGAAGAAAATGTAATACTTATGGAAGTGAATGTTGAAAACTAAAAATAAATAAATTAACTTATTAAAAAAAACCTAAACTTTCCTATTTGTTTTGTCCAGGAGACAAGTGACTGAGGGCAAATGTTTCTTAGACTATCACAGACATTTAAAAAGCTACTGGCCCCACTCAGTGGAGTATGTCTGACACCAATTCTACAGAATCTCAAATCACAAGGAATAGAGCTGAAGGGGACCTCAGAGGGAATATTTAAGGTAAACTTTTTGAAACCAGGGACTATTTACTGATGTGTGTGTATATCTGGTGCTTTGTATATAATAGATGCTTAGTGTTTACTGAATGAAATATAGTTCAACCTGTACCTAAACATAAATCCAGACTGGTGATACAGTGATTCTCCATCCTTCACTTGAAGACCCCCATTGACTAGAAACTCACTACCTTCTGAGACAATTTCTTCTACTTTTGGACAGCTTTAATTGTCAGAAAGTTTTCCCAGACAGACTAAGGCATGAATCCCTTCCTTCCCATATGTCCTGTGACAAGAGAAGACAAGCTATATCCCAAAACCAACCTGACTCCCTCAGTGACTTTCCCCCTTTCCCCACTCTAATAGCTTCTTCTTCTTTTTGGAGAGCAATTGGGATTAAGTGACTTGCCCAAGGTCACACAGCTAGTTTTTGTGTTAAGTGTCCGAGGCTGGATTTGAACTCAGGTCCTCCTAACTCCAGGGCCAGTGCTCTATTCACTGCGCCACCTAGCCACCCCTCTAGTAGCTTCTTGACCCACTCCTCAGCTTCCCCCCATGCACATCAGATAAAGGGCCTGAAGCCAATTCAACTCAAACTTCAAATCCTCCGCAGGACTCTGGATAGAACAATCTATGTTATTGTACAATCTTAACAGCTCTGGGACCACCAGGAAGTCAGTACTTTGGGCCAAGAGGCACCCTGAGTGGACATTAAACTCTAGAGCAATAATAAAGCTGTTTGTCAAGCCAGTCCAAGGGGTCTCCAAGGCCACCTTTGGGGCATTCAAATCCCATAAACTTCTGATGCTAATTATCCAGATGGTTACTAGATGTGAAATGATTTGAGAGGAAGGGAGGGAGAGTGAGGGCAGGTCCCTAGGATTCCACTCCCTGGAACACACTGTCCCTCCAAATCAAGTTATTGCTGAATCCTCCCTGCTGAGAGCTTTATAGAAATACCAAAGTCCTCAATAACACCTTCCTCATCAATAGCAATAGTCTACAGTTATAACAAAAACTTTATGATTTATACAGCACTTTCCTCATAATTACCCTGATGTACATAGTAACAATATTTTCATTCTAATTTTTACAATGAGAAAACTGAAGATCAGAAACTTTTAAGTGACTTAAGCACAGGAAGTTGAATTTGAGACCCAAACCTAGTTAGGCCCTCTAATTTCAAGTCACAGAACAAAGAATCATAGGTCTAACTGAAAGATGATCCAGAGACCATCTAGTAAAATCCTTTTACAGTACAGATGAGGAAACTGAGGCCCAGAAAGGATGGGGCTTATTCCCAGATCCTCTAACTAGAGCAGACCCCTTTCCGTTGTACCTCGAAAACACATTAAGAATACATGTTTCAGTAGAAGAGTATGACAGGGGGCTTGTTCATATGCAGTACATGGGGCTCAAGACTGAGTCAAAAGACCATACGTGAAGTGATGGATGTGGCAGAGGCCGCATGGAATGATGAACAGAGTCAGGAAGACCTGGTTATGAACTGTCGTGGATGCTTAGATGCTTCATCAACAATAAATATTAAGTGCTTACTATGTCAGAAGGTCAATAAACATTTATTAAATGTGACAGGTATTGTGCTAAGGACGAAGAATGCAAAAAGAGGCAAAGAAATTGACAGCCTAATAGGGGAAAAAAATGTTAGATTGGCTAGGAATCAAACCTAAGTCAGCTGCTTGGAAGGTAGCTATGCTAACCACTGTGCCACCAATGTTTCACATATGATCAGAACATACTAGTTGTGTAACTCTGAACAAGACACCTAATCTTTCTTGAGCTTGTCTCCTCAGGTATAAAATAAGGGAATTGGACTAGATAACCTCTAATGTGTCTTCAATGTCTGTATGTTAGGGGTAAGGGAGTGCAGTAGAAGGAAAAAGGAGCAAAGAGTGGCATGGAAGGGGTTAAGCTGCATCATTAAGTAAACCAAGTCCAGATTCTGGCTCCAGATACCAACCCATGGAGAAAAGCAGGGAGGAAAAGGCTGCTGAAGTTTGGAGGAGGCCCATTCCCTTCATCACAATCCACTGATAGCAACTTTAGAAGGATTTCCAGCACTGCTTTGAACCCAAAAAGTAAATCTAGCCTTAGCTTGTTTATTCTACAGCTATGTAAGATTTCTGACAGATTATACCACATTTCATGACTTAATATTGCTCTAGCCCAGATCAAGGGGCATTAGCATTTTAATTTCCTTAATCTCTGGGAGAATGACAGCCAATGTCAAACATAGGCTTTCTTCTAACCAGCTGGCTAGGCTCATCATTAGAGGTGGGTGGGGATCTGAATTCTGAGCCCCTTCTCGGGGAAGTCCTAACACTTTAATAGGGCAAGGGGGCCTCCCTTTGAGAGACAAGTTAAAAGGGATTCCCCCTCCCCTGGAGATACAAGCTGAAAGGGGCCCGTTTTTCCTTCTGTGTAACTACAGCAGATGGCTCTGGAAAACTAAGTATTACTTGAGGTAGAACATCCACCAATTCAATGTAAACTGCTCTCTTTAAAGATGCCACACCTGATGGTCTTTTCTCAGGCCATATCCTTCTTGACCTGTCTGATACAACTGACACTGTTGACCACCCTTGTCTTCCTATATATTCTTTCTCTCTGGGTATTCATTTGCTGTCTCATTATCCAAATAATACCCTCAAATGGAACATTTTTCAAGGTTCTCCCTTAGGCCCAAGACCTCATCAACTCCCTTGGATTTAAGTATCAATTCTATGCAAATGATCTCAAATCTATACATCCAGCTACAATCTATCTTCTTCCAGTCCTACATTACCAAGTGTCTATTGGACATTTCAAACTATATATCCTGAAGACATCTGAAACTCCTTACGTCTAAAATTGAATTCATTACCTTTCTCTGCTAATCCTCCTCTGTTTCTCTGGAGTTCATAATCTCAGTTATTCTTCACTCTCCACTCTTTACATTGTTGCCAAATTTTGCCATTTCTATTGTCCCATCTCTCAAATTTGATCACTTTTCTCCACACACACAGTCACCACCTTGGTTCAGACACTCATCACTTCTCTTAGAATATTTCAACAGCCTTGTCTCAAGTCTCTAACCTTCCAGTATGTAGGCACACTGCTAACAAAATAATTTTCTTTAAGCATAGATCAGATTATGTGACTCCCCTACTTGATCAACTCCAGTGGCTTTCTATATACCCTGAGGATAAAATATAAACTCCTTTGTTTGGTTTTAAAGTCCATCACAACCTGTCCCCAACCTATCTTTCCACCTCATTATGTATTACACCTCCCCCCAGACTATCCAAACTGGACTTCTCGGTTATTCATACATGTATCTGTTGTCTTCACCTGTAGAATGTGAGCTCCTTGTAGGTAGGGAATTAGTTGACTTTTTGTATATGTATCCTCAGCACATGGCACAAAGTATTTAATAAATGTTTGCTGATTGTTTTTTAGATCAGTGATTCTCAAGTTGCGCTCTTTTGAGATGCTTTAAAGGGAGACCAAAACCAATTTCATAATAATTTGTTATTGTTCAGTCATGTCCAACTCTTCATGACCTCATTTGGGGTTTTCTTGGCAAGATACTGAAGTAGTTTGCCATTTCCTTCTCCAGCTCATTTTACAAATGAGGAAACTGAGGCAAACATGGTTAAATGACTTGTCCAGGGTCACACAGTTACTAAATGTCTGAGGCCAGATTTGAAATTGGGAAGAGGAATCTTCCTGATTCCAGGCCCAGTCCTCTCTCCACTGTACTATCTAGTTGCCCCTGCACAATAACACTAAAACATTATTTGCCTTTTTCATTCTCATTCTCTGACAAATATACAGTGAAGTTTTTAGAGGCTACATCACCTGTGAATTTAAAAGCAAACATAAAGAATGAGTTAATATCCAATCAGCAGAATTGTAATTTTGCCTTAAAATAGTTGAAGCTACCTACAGATATGACTGGACTTGCTGTTTTACTTATAATAATTAGTTATTAGCACCAACTAATCATCAAAGAAGATGTTTTATACGAGTACTTGGCAACAAACTCAAGTGGTGTTCCAGTATTCAAAGTGGTGCATAACTCTATTTCAATATTAAACAAATTGTTTGAAAAAATAGGAAAAGAAGGGATCCTACCAAATTCTTTCTATTGATGAGGTGCTTGGGATCTATATTGGTAATATCAATTTTAATACCAATTTGTAACATCAGTCTGTAAAACCAATTTGTAAAATCACCCCCCCCCACAGCCTCAGAGCATTAACTCTACCCAGCAAACTCATGAATTGTTTATCTCAGCTTGGAACAATAACAAGCTACACCAATGAATCCTTCACAAAAGTATCTATAAACATTCCAGCTTAGGCAACTATTATCTCTCCCTTGTAGAGTGTCCCGCTGCCCCCATGAATCCTTCAATACCCTGTCTCTAGGTTAATTCCTTAGCCTATTATCCACATATTGAGTCTCCCTTAGCCTTGGTTCCCAGACATCAATCTTGTCAAACATGACACTGATGGGTGGCAGACTGGGCACTTCTTGGTCAGCCCTTGACCATTAGCTGACTTAGTGACTTTTCACACCTAAAACCACACCCCCAGGTAGCCCTCTCCCCCCTTGGGCTATTTGCCAGTGAATTATGGACAATACGCCTATGCAGTTGACATTAAAAGTGCATGTTCCTTTAAACACTGGCCCCACCTTAACTCCTCCCTAATCCCACCCTTTTCTCACCTGGTCAGCATAATTGACATCCAATGAATAACCTTAACTCCTTAAAAGCTATGCCAGTGTCTTCTTTAAGCTTGCATATCCCCTAAGGACCCTTGCCTGCTGTAAAGCATACAATAAACTTTTACAACTCTGACTCCAAGTTGGCTTGGGCTGAATTATTTCCAGACTGAATCTCAGGCTTTCTGGTCTTAGAGAAAGATCAGAGTTCCTGCTGAACCTATTGTCATCCCTCATCACTATGATATGAATATGATCCTGAAACCTAAACCAGAGAGAAAAAAAAAACAGAAAACAAACTATAGATGAATAAACCTAAGGAAATAGCAATGCAAAAAAATTTTTTTAATGTGAGCAGATAGGCTAAAGCAACATCAAAAAGATCTCATGGCTTATCCTGGAACAACTGTGCTGACATTTGCACTGAAAGTTCACAGGCAACAGTGACTAAACCTGAGTCAAGGTAGTGGCACCAAACTGTATTAGCAGTCACTGAATCACAGTTTTAAAAAAAGGCCAGTTTCACTTAAGAATGTCCTTGATGAGGGGCGGCCAGGTAGCACAGCGAGTAAGAGCACTGGCTCCAGTGTCAGAACGACCTGCAGATCGAATCCCAGGCTCGAACACTTAGCGCACCCACCCAGAAACACCTGGCCGTGTAACCTTGAGCAAGTTACTTAACCCCAATTGCTTAGGGGCGGCCAGGTGGCTCAGTAAGAGCACCGGCTCCAGTGTTGGGATGACCTGGATCAAATCTGGCCTCTGATACTCAGCACCACACCCAGAAATAACTGGCCATGTAACCTTGAGCAAGTTACTTAAACCTGATTGCTTTAAAAAAAAAAAAAAGAATGTCCTTGATGAAGTAATAAAAACTATTTATTTTCTTAAATAGTCATCCTTGAGTACATATCTTTTTAATATGCTGTATGATAAACATGAGGGCATCTAGGTGGCACAGTAGATAGAGGACCAGGTCTAGAGTCAGGAAGGCTCACCTCCAGAGTTCATAGTTTTCCAGAATTTATTTATTTATTTTTAGTTTTGCAATATTCATTTCCACAAGACTTTATGGTCCAAATTTTCTTCCCATCTCTCCCCTCCCCCTCCCCCCAAGATGGCATGCATACAGATTACCCCTTCCCCCAGTCTGCTCTCTTTTCTATTCCCCCAATATCCCCCCTTACCCTTTCACCTTACTTTCGTATAGGGCAAGATGGATTTCTATACCTCACTGCCTACATATTTTATTTCCCAGTTGCATGTAAAAACAATTTTTTAACTTTTGTTTTTAAAACTTTGAGTTCCAGATTCTCTCCCTTCTTCCGTCCTCACTCTCCCCCATCGAGAAGACAAACAATTCAATATAGGTTATACACGTGTAGTTATGCAAAACATTTTCACAGCAGTCATATTGTAAAAGACTAACTATATTTCCCTCCATCCTATCCTGCCCCCCAATTAGTCTATTTTGTCCTTTGACACTGTCCCTTTTCAAAAGTGTTTGCTTCTGACTATCCCCTCCCCAATTCTGCCCTCCCTTCTATCACCCCCTCCATCCTCTTATCGTCTTCCCACCTATTTTCCTGTAGGGTAAAATACCCAATTGAGTATGCATGTTATTCCTTCCTTAAGCCAAATCTAAGGAGAATAAGGTTGATTCATGCCCTTTCACCTCCCTGCTCTTCCCCTCTATTGTAACTAATTCTTCTTGCCTCTTTTATGTGAGATAATTTACTCTATTCTATTTCTCCCTTTCTCCTTCTCCCAAAATATTCCTCTCTACCTCTTAATTTTATTTTTTAGATATCATCCTTTCATGTTCAACTCACACTGTGCCCTCTGTCCATATATACATATATACACATACACACAGAACTACACATATATATACATACACACACGCACATATTCCCTTCAACTATCCTAATACTGAGAAAAGTTTCATGAGTTATATGATACACTTTTCATGTAGGAATGTAAACAGTTCAACTTTAACAAGTTCCTTATGGGCCTCATTTCTAAAATATACAGAGAACTGAGTCAAATATATTAGAATACAAATCATTCCCCAATTGATAAATGATCAAAGGATATGAACAGGCAGTTTTCAGAGGAAGAAATTAAAAATATCTATAATCAACAATATCACTTCTAGGGTTGTATCCCAAAGAGATCATACAAGTGGGAAAAGTACCATTATGTACAAAAATATGTATAGCAACTCTTTTTTGTGGTGGCAAAAAATTATAAATCAAAGGAATGCTTATCAATTGGGGAATGGTTAAACAAGTTGTGGTATAAGAATGTAATGGAACACTATTATGCTATAAGAAATGAGGAGCAGACAGACTTCATAATAACCTGGAAAGACTTATATAAACAGATGCTGAATGACGAGAGCAGAACCAGGAGAATATTGTACACAATTACAGACACATCCCATCTGTGATGACTGACTTTGATAGACTGAGCTCATCTCAACAATGCAAGGTTATAAGACAACTCCAAAGGACTCATGATGGCAAAGTCTATCCACATCCAGAGAAAGAAAGAGTCTGAATGCAAATTGAAGCAAACTACTTGTTCTCTTTTTTGTTTTGGTCCCCCAATTTCCCTTATGAGTATAGATGCAAAACTTCTAAAGAAAATATTAGCAAAAAGACTACAACAACTCTTCACGAGAATAATACACTTTGATCAGGTAGGATTTGTTCCAGGAATGAAAATAACTCATAGAATTTGCCAAGGATAAAGTTTAAGCTTTAAGCAGAATTTTGGAAAACTTGTATTCACCACCGTGAGCTTGACAAAACTTAAAAGATTACAAGTGATATTAATGAACATGATTTCTGGATAATGAACAATGAAATGTGTCAACACTTGGAAGAGCTGCAAAATTCACTGAACCAAAATTTTCCAAATAACCAATGTATGATATTACAAAATCACACATAGGTAAAAGACAGATTAACAGATTTCAATGTAACAGAATACAAAAATCTTATTGATATGGTTTCAAATTCCACATATCAAATAAACTTTTAAGGAACTACAACTTTTCAAGTTGTGGTGTTGCATTAAAGAAGAATATTCACAATTATCTTGAAAAGACTATGAAAGTACTTCCTTTTCCAATTACATTATCTGTGGAAGGCTGAATTTTTTTCATATACTTCGATCAAAGCAGCACATCACAATAGATTGAATGCATAAACAGATTTAAGAATCCAGCTATCTTCTACTAACATGCACCTTAAAGAGATTTGTAAAAATGGGCAAAACAAAGCCCCTCTTCATGCAAATTTTTTTTGTTTTGGAAAATACAGTTATTTTTCATCAAAACATTATAAGGATGGAACAATTATTATGAGAATAGAAAGGAATATACCTATTTCAAAGCAGAGCATGGCATCTTTACAAAAATGATCATGTACTTAGGCAAAAAAAAAACCACAACAAAAATACAAAAAAAACACCAACATATGTAATACATTCTTTATTGATCATAATGCAATTAAAATTATATTCAAGAAAGTCTTTGAAGAAAGAATTAAAATCAATTGGTGAATAAATAATTCAATCCTAAAGGATTCATGGACAACAGTATAAATTATTGAAACTAAAAAAAATTTCATGAAAGAAAATGGACACGGACACATAGACACATGGATATGGACACAGCACAGTAAAACTTTTGGGTTTTTACAAAGCAATACTTTTATTTCACAAAGCAGTACTTAGGGGGAAATTTATGTTTATAAACACTTTATTTGAGAAAATAGGGAAAGAAAATACCAACAAAATGAGGAAACTTGCAAAGCAACAGATTTTTGAACAAATATACATCAAAAGAGAAATTGCAGAAATCAAAATGGACAAACTAGAAAACAGAAAATTAAAAAGATTAAAATGATATGAGTAAAAATAAGAGAGAAACCATTAAGTAGTCCTTAAAAAAGACAGAACAAGTTGCCAATAAAAAAGAGAATTCACAGAAAATGTATAAAAAAATTATTAGGAAATATTTTGTCCAATTACATTAAAAAGCATTAGAATAAAGGAACCTTTCCTTAATGATAAATAATATCTATTTAAAACCAAGAGCCAGCATTATCTGTAATTCAAAATGATTAAAGGCCTTTGCAGTTAGGTGAGAAGTAGAACGATGTTTATTATTTTCACTACTACTCAAAATAGTTCTAGAAATGCTTGCTATAGCAATTAGACCCCAAAAAATGAGTGAATAAACAAAGATCAAGAGAAAAAAAAATTATTTATTTTATAAAATTATATGGTCTACTTAAAGGATCCTAGGGATTCAACTAAACTAAGTAAAATAATAACCAGCAAAATAGCAGGATATAAAATAAACTTACATTAAGTCATTAGTTTCTTTTTTGTATATTATCAACAAAGCCCAGCAGGAAAAGATAGAGAAATCTCTCTTCAGAATAACTACAAGATCTATAAAATAGCTGGGAGTTTACCTTCCCAAAAACTTTATGAATAACTGGAAAACATTCTTTAGAGAAATAAAGACAGACCTAAATAGAGAGAAAGTCACTGTTTATAGTCATATTTATATTCATAAAATGAACTGAATAAAGTAAAGTGAATTAACTTATTGTCATACAAATTATCTTTTCAAAATATTACTTAGTAGAATTAGAGTGAATAAAAGACAAAATCCATCTGGAGGAACAAAAGAATTATTTCAAGACAAATAATTTTTGAAAGTTGGAAGAAAAGGGTCCTAGCAATGCCATATCAACAACTATAATACAAAGCAGTAATCAAGGAAAAACCAAATATATATTTGATTCAGGCAATAAATTTATGAATGAATGATGGATGAATGAACAAACAGGCAAATAAACGAACACGCAAATAAATAAATGAAAGTTTATCAGTGGAGTAAATGAGGTACACGTAGTGTAACAATGGAGTTTGAGAAAGCCAAAGACCAACATTTAGGCTTAATCTAATTTTTTACACCATATTCCAAGAGAGACTCCAAATGTATACATGGCTTGGATATTAGCAGTCACAACATAAATGAATTAGAAGAGCAAAGAAAGAAGTACCTTGTGCAATTTATGGTCAAGGGAAGAATTCATGACCAAGTAAGGAAAAGAGAAGATCACAAGATAAAACAGGATTTTGATAACATAAAATTAAAAAGGTTTTGCACAAACAAAATCAACGCAGTTAAAATTATAAAGGGAACAGTTAACTGGTTTAAAAAGATAGTCTTGCCCCAGATTTTACTAATAAAGATCTGACATCAAAGATAGATAAGGAACTGATTCAAATTTATTTGAGTAAAAACCATTCTCCAACAGATAAAAAGTCAAAGGATAAGAGGAAGCAATTCTCAAAGAAAGAAATCCAAGTCATCAGAGGTCACATAAAATGCTCCAAATCACTAATAATGAAAGAAACACAAAATTCAAACAACTCTGAGGTTCCACTCTACATCCATCTGTCAGATTGGCAAAAAATGACAAAATAAACTGTATACAATGAATAGGCTGGTTTTATACCAAGAAGTCAAGGCAAATTCAAAATTACAAGAAGAAAAGGACCTCTATAAATATATTTCTTAAGCACCTACTTTGTGCCCTTCAAATGGGGAATACACTGTGGCATATGAAGGTAATGGAATATTATTCTGCTATAATATTCTTCTGGAGTATTGTTCTGCAGTATTCAGAGAACACTGTGAA
This sequence comes from Petaurus breviceps papuanus, assembly GCF_028583685.1. Classification (NCBI taxonomy): domain Eukaryota; kingdom Metazoa; phylum Chordata; class Mammalia; order Diprotodontia; family Petauridae; genus Petaurus; species Petaurus breviceps. The sequence goes on from NW_027187380.1 coordinate 32,523,537, forward strand.
GACTGAACTGATTCAGAATTAGGCAAGCACATTTTAAAGAAAAAAGCAACAGACTTAAGAACTCTTACTGCAATAACCAGCCACAACTAAAGAGTATAATGATAAAGGCAAGTCACCCACCTCCTGATGGAGAGGTGATCAATTCAGAATTCAGAAGGAACAATACTTTTTCAGACATGACCAAGGTAGAGATTGGTTTTATGTGATTATGCTTATTCATTCCAAGTTATTTTTTTTTAAATGGGTGGTAGTATTTGGAAGAGAAAGGAGTGGACTAGGGATAAGGTCACCAAAAGAAAAAAAGATTCTTGAAAATGTTTAAAGAAATTCACCGAAGAGAAGTTCACAAGAAAACACAGTCCAGCAGGACAGTTTTGAAAGTAAAATGTTGTCTTCATTTCATACCTCATAAAAAGAAACAAGTTTCTGCTACATAATTAAGACAGCTTAATATACAACCACCTTTTCCTTTGTTCTACTGTGTATATGGAAATGGCTTGGTGTTTCAGCAAAGATTTAAAAATTAATTTTAAAAAGGATTAAAATAGCCTTCAATTCACAAAATAAAGAAGTAGCATGGCTCTAAGTATATTTTGTTCCTTATTGGCAACAAAAGACTTAGAATTCCTAAAATCATTTCATTGTGCTAGTCATTCACTATGAAACATAGAGAAAGACATTTTATCCCACAGGTTTGCCCAGATTTTATGACTGTTTTTGAATTTTTCTAAGGCAAAAATAAAACATACTCAATTGTTGGGACTAAAAAAAGTTATTTTCTGTTTGCATTTGACAGAAAGTTATAGAAAATATTTGGATTATTGAAGTCTCCCTTCCCTACTACATTATGCCCCTAGACCACCAGGTTCATGATCTATTTTCCCCAACTGTCCATCTATTTCCTTTTTCTGTCTAGTTGGCATGTCCCAATGGAAAAAAAAAGTTTCTATTTCTTCCTCCATTAACCTTACTCTCCATTATGCTTCTTGACTCTGGTTCCTGATTTTCCTTTAAGTATAAAAGAGAGATTTGGGATAAGGACTGGACTTGAAATTTTATGGGAAGGAAACTACTATCAATGCAGGCTGGCACCTTCTCCGCAACATACAGTCTTAGAGAATTGCCTACAGTTTTGATAGGCTAAGTAATTTGCACTTACACACAGCTAGTATGTGTTGGATGTGGGATTTGAACACAGGTCTTGATGGTTTGGAGGTCTGTTTTCTATTATCCAACTACACCATGCTACTTCTTCTACATGAGCATACCTTTTTAACACAAAATGTTATCCAATTCCTTATTTTAATTTTAAAATTTAAAAAAAATAAAACAAGCCCCAGAAAGATGAAATGCTTTAGCATCAGAGAGTGTTTGACTGAATGAAAAAGCAGTTATTGTTTACCGTGTGCACATAACAAAAACAAAGTAGTTCCTTTCATCTAGGAAAAACATTCTAATGGGGACAATAATGCAGACCAGGAAGCTGTAGGCAGGTAGGGGCACTTTCGTCCAGGACGTTATATGGATGGTGAATGGGGCCATGAGGGAGTAGATGAGTGCTCACAATGGAAGAGCTGATTTGACATGGTGCACGGTAGTAGGAGACAGAGAATGAAAGGGTACACAAGAATTATTTCTCTCTCCCCTAAGTAGGGATAGAATCAAGACAACTGTATTTAAAATGTACAGAGCTCACTTATTGGATGAATAATATAAAACTAATTTCCAGCTCACACTCTGGAACAGGCACAGTATTCTGTCTTAGGAAGTACAATACAGTAAGTAGTAGCAGAAGTGTAGAAAGCATAAGTATTTTTTATTTTGTTTGGGTAACATAACCTTCTAGTCTAAACTGTACACAAAAATATAAATTATTAGGATTTCACATAAAAGAAACAGCGAGGGAAATGAATTACATTTCTCTCTACCTCACTCACAGGGTTGCTATGAAAAAAGTCCTTTTCAAACCTTTAATTTTTTTTTTTTAATTCTGGACTTAAATACCAAAAAAGAGCATTTGTACATACATGGCATAACAAATAGATTTTGGGTGAAACTGTAAATTTCTATTTCACATCACTTGCTTTTTTTAAATAAAAGAATATAATAAACTCCACAAGTTACTTCTGAATTTTTTGCTTTTTTCTTCTGTACAGTGGGGGGAAAAAAGTTTCAATGGCTCCTTTTTATATTTTCTATCACTTTTCTATCATTTTCTAAGGGCTTAACTGCCCTTTCTTAATTAAAAACTGAGAGAAAAGAAAAGTGAAAAACAAAACAAAATTTTAAACCCCCTCCAAAAAAACCCAACTAGCATCAAATGAGCATAGTCAAGATAAAGGTCCTCATTTAGCTTTGGGCAACCAGGTTATAATGTATAAATATAATATATAAAATCACAAGTGCCTCCACCTAAATCCTTGTAGCCATTAGTACTCTACTGGATTTGGAATTAAGCCACCTGGTTTTAAATTCCAACTCTTCCATTTACTACCAATGAGATTCTGGACAAATCACTTACCATCTTTGGGTTTCTTTCTGTAAAATTGGATTGTATAATTATAATATATAATATATAATTGGATTATATAATTATACATAAAAGTCCCTTCTGTAAAATTGGATTACATAATTACTATTTATGCCCCTTTTAGCTTAAAATCTACAAGCCTACTGTTCTAAAACCCCATCTCTTACTTCTTCCCCCAATCACACTAAACAAGGCCTGGTTGCTTATCACTACAATAAAATCAGAATCCTTTACATATGTTCAGACCACCCTCTGTTCCAAAAAAGCCAGAACAAAACTGGGGTAACTAGTGCCAAATTTGCTTCTCCTGAAACCAATCTATTCCCTATTCTTCAAAGCAGAATTTTAAAAGCACATTTTGTTAATGCCACCAGACCTTGCACAGGCCAGAGTCGATAGAGCTGGATCTGGGCCAAGACCAAACTCCCAGCCTTTCTTGTCACAAATTTTTCTTTTTCTTTCTTTTTTTTTTTGTCTCTTTCAACTGAGAGTTTTTCCACCTTGGCAGAGGAACCTATTAAGACATCAATCTTCACTGGGGACTTGCTTTGACTTGCAGAGATATTATTCACTTCCTAAAAAGCTGAGACTCAAAAAAAAAAAAAAGCTAAGACTCAGAATTTATTCTATGGTAAAAGCCCACAATTGAAGCCTCTGATTTCCTGTGTTAGGCTATTTATTTTTTATTTAAGCACCTACTCACTCTGACCCCCAAATATATACATGACTCAGGGAACATAAATAAACATAATAATCCAATTTGAGTGAAGCAGCAACATGGTACTGCTAAGCAAAGGAAACCCAACTTTGCCCTGAAGCAAGAATGGGATCACTCACCACTTGCCACTTCAAACATCTTGCAGAAAGATCCAAGATCTTCTTAACAATCACTAGAGCATTTATTAAGCACTCACTATGTACCAGGTACTGTGCTAGGTAGGTAGGTAGGCTCTGGGGCCAGGCCTTAATGAGGTTGTGCTCTAACAGGTGAGAGGTAATAACAATAAACAAAACGAAGTAACCTAGGAGAAAATGGGGGTTGGAAAAGCCTCATCCCCAAGGAGGCACTAGAGTTGACTCTTGAAAGAAGGTAGTACGGTAGGAGTGAGAACAGAGAGTATTCTGAGCATGGGGGGAAAGGAACAGTAGGAAGGATAGTACAGATGGACCACTGAGGAGGAGGAGTGTATTAATGTAGGAAAGGTAGGATTGGGCCAGGTTGTTACGAACTTTAAATGATGAATAAAGGAGTTTACAGGGGAGAGGGAGAAAATGGTGACATAGACCTGACCTTTAGGAAAATTACTCTCTTAATTAGCTCTGGGGGAGAGGAAGGGGGCTGGAGAGGTACTTCCTTCAGGCAGGAAGAGCAATGAAGAGGCTGGTAATCATATTAACAGAAATAAATGGATGTGAGACAGTAAAGGTAGAAATGACAAGATTTAGCAGTCAACTGAATGTGTGGGGTAAGAGTATCCTATCCAAGGTGAAAACAGATTTTCAGACCAAGGTAACAGGAAGGAAGACGGTGCTCTTGCATAAAGTTCAGAAGGGGGATGAATTTAGAAGAAAAGACAATGAATTCTGTTTTAGACACACTGAGATCGAGATGTCTGTGCAATATCCATCTTGAAATGTCTAACAGGTGGGGCAGCGAGGTGGTGGGGTTGTTACTTTGCTTGTGTAGTGGACCTCATGTATTATGTATATTATCTAACAAAATTAGAGCCTCATTAGTAATAATTAGGGTAATGAATGGAGAGGGCTTTGTGCCGACTGGTTGGCATTAATAAGAAGATTGTGAGCTTGCCTTACCAACCAATGGTAAGGTGGGATGGGACAGTGGAGAAGGCGTGGAATTCCCACGTTAGGGCTTTATAATCTTGCTTTTGCTTTCTGTAGTGCTCTCCTCCCTTGGGACTTTCTTGTTGGATTTGTAGACGCTCTTTCTCAAGAAAGATAGTAATAAAGTTTTTGCTTCTACCATGAGAAATCTCTGAGTCATTTTGGGTGAGTGGTCTTCTGACACACACACCGGCAATGTATATCGTGGCTTTGTTAAGCTTTGTCTCCCCAGGAACAGAGACTGCTGAGAACTTGCCTCGGGTCAAGATGAAGAAAAGACCTCCATTTGAGTATTAAATGCTGTGAGATATCTTAACCATGTTGTAGTGAAGGGGTAGATGGCCTTTGTGCTCTCTACTGCTCCTTTTGAGAAGGTGCTTGGCATTAACAGATGATAATTGTGATTCAGTCCAGGGGTGGGAAACTTTGGACTTTTTTTGTGCTTGGTGATTGACTAAATGAATGTACTTTGTTTATGATTGGAAACTAATCTCCATTTGAGAAGAGGGTCTTTGTGATTGAGTAAATGAATGTACAACCCAAGGGTGAGGCAGTACTTGGAAATTATTGAATTACACTTGGTGAATGCTGTATTTTGATTTTCTCTGTTCTGTGAATGTTTTGCCTTGATTTGTCACTGAATAAAATGGAGAGTTACTGTGCTGGAATTCTGAACCTTGGAAGTCGCCTCTGCTTGGCATTACAACCTTCAGCTTGATCTTTTCCTGATCACAAATTCCTTTTTACAACATCCTAGATAAGTGGTCACCAGGTCTTTATTTCTGCTTCAAGACTTTCCTAGCATCCTCTACCTCCACACCCAAGCAGCAAAGGTACAGCCTCCTCTAAATACTCCTGTCCCTTTCCCCAAGGGGGAGAGGGTAGAAGATACTGCTTCCCCAGTGTAACTGCTTCATATCCCTTTGTGCCACTCCTATTCAACACAACCAGAGATCTTGGCCCATGTCCCTTTCCTTCACAGTCTTCACTGGTGTTTATCTGAGAAGACAAATGAATGATATGTTAATAGCTTCCTGTTTCCATCTCAGCTTTGGAGCCACAAACCAGAAAGACAAATGGACTTCTCCAGATACCTCTCATCCTTCTTAGGAAGATCTTCAGGAAGAAGCCAGTGGGAATGGGAGAAGTGAGGAGGAATTTCCTACACAGCCTGACTTTTCTGCCTCTGCCTTGGTGAGTGCCCACACAAGGAGAAAACCCCACACAAAGGACTCCAGCACTAAATCTAAAGTGCACAAAAAGAGTTTTGGTAGGTCAGAGAACAGAGAATTCCAGACAAAGAGACATGAGACAGATAAAGGACACTTGGGTTTGCATCCTGACTACCCACAGACACAAGCAAAAGTCCCTCTCTGTTTCTATGCTTCAAAAACGGGTAAGAAAGCAAGTAAGTTTTATTAGGGCGGAAGGTATGGATAGGATAGATAGGAGACAGAAACCCTCATCCATAATATGAAGGGACTAGCCTAGACAATTCCTAAAGTCCCCTCTACTTCCAAACTATCCTCTCCTAACATGTCACTCACACACTCTTCCCATCCTTTGTAAATGTTAGAATGGCCCCTGGACCGAAGACTTGAGTAAGTGCAAACCTAAGTGTGTACAGTTGTCTGCCCAGGCCATCCTGTCCTCTTATCCTCCATCTCCTGCTCTGGGTACAGTAATCAGATCAAAGATACAAGTATTTTTTGTTATTTAGAAGTTTTCAGTTGTGTCCGACTCTATATGACCCCTTTGGGGGGGGGAGTTTCTTGGCAAAGATACTGGAATGGTTTGCCATTTCCTCTTGCTCACTTTACATTCCTTTGCTCATTTTACAGATGAGGAAACTGAGGCAAACAGAGTTAAGTGACTTGCCCAGAGCCATACAGCTAGTAAGTGTCTGAGGCCATATTCCAACTCAGGAAGATGAGTCTTCCAGACTCCAGCCCTGGGACTCTATCCATTACACTACCTAGCTCCCCACAAGTACTTCTACAAAGTGTAAATCTATGGATCAATTCACTATCCTTGTATCTTCTTAAACCAAAGCTACCATAGCTGTGTTGTCTCCTCCTATTAGAAGGTAAACTCCTTGAGCACAGGCACTGGGCTCACTTTTTTGTTTTTGTATCCCCAGAGCTGATTAGGACAGTACCTTGCTTTTTCATTCATCAATTCAATGCTTTAGAAATGTGAGTTACTATAAATATTATACTTGAATTTTTGGTATGATTTTAGAGAATCAATTCCATTCCTGTCTGTAGCAAACAAAATTCACTGGAAAAACACAAAGAGGCATTAAATACCTTTTGATTCCTTGCTGGTTTTCAGCTAAAACTAAGGCCTCCCAGCCACTGCCTTTGTCTGTCCTTATTATCTCTGTCTCTCTCTCTCTTCCTCTCCACCAACTGACACTAATCCCCTAACCCTAGACTTAATCTTTTACTCCTGTAACTACACTCCTAACCCACTCCTAATCCAAACTCCTCCCAAATTGGGGAATGCCCAAAGAGGCTTCTTCACCTTGGATTTGAAGTCCCAGTTCCCAGGATCAGTTCAGGGAACTAGTAAAGAATTTAGGTGAGATCTGGCATCTTTCCATGACCACCCCCTCCCCCTTTTCCAACCCACAGCTATGAATCCCTCTCCATTCAAAGAACAATACAAGAGATTCCAGGGGAATCTTTGAGAAGGAGCTAAATTCATATGGTAATTTCTCCCTTAGAACACCAAGAACCAGGGAAGACCTCCCCTTTTCCACTGCTGGAAGAGCCTAGGGCCCACTCCAAATGAGCCAAGGCAGCCTTCAAGGTCATCTCCAGCTGTGCTGAGGGGGATGGTAGGAGATGGAGCCCCACCATCTTGTAGTTCCACTTCTCGACTCATCTCCCCTGGTTCTGGGCTAACAACCGGCTTAGACTCATAGATCTAGAGCAGTAAAGTAGCTCAACCAACCCCTTCATTTTACTGATGAAAACAACACTCGATTCTGAACTAATCACTGACATCAGACCCACACCCCAAGTCCTAACCCACAATTTAGGAGGATTTGGTTCTCTCCCAGCAGGCCTGGGGTAAGAAGGAATTTCTAAAGATTTTCCTTAGATCCACAGGAGGCCCAGCCCAATTTCATACCTTATCCTTTTAATTCTTATTACCCACCTCATACCTGCCCCCACACACGCACATAAACACATTTCCTTACATCACTCCAGAACCTAAGAATAATCAAGTATTCATTTTCTCTCTCAGTTTGGGCCTTCTGCAATCTACCAATCAACTAATATTTAGTAAGCGCTCAAGATGTGCCGGGTACTGTGGATACATGGACATGGAATCCCAAGGAGCTTATGTTCTAATGGGGGAAACAACCAGTATATACAAATATATGCAACACAGATAGTTGTATAAACACAAGGTAGTTAAAAGCAGAAGGTGAGTTGGGAGAGGGCACTAACAGTTAGGGGATCAGGAAAGACTTCATAAGGGTGATAACAATTGACCTTCATTTTAAAGGAAGAGAGTGAATCAATGAGGCAGAGTCGAAGAAGAGGAAGTCTATTTTAGGAATATGGGAGGACCAGTGCAGAGATACAGAGAAAGGAAACAGTGTCCTATGACCAAGCACATCCAACTAGGAGGCTATTGCAATAATCTGGGTAAGAAGGGACGAGGGTCAGCTGAGGTAGTTGTTGTGGGATGAGCGGCAAAGGGTTGGATACCGGAGATGTTGTGAAGGTAAAAACAGAGAGATTTGTCAACGGATTCAATCTGTGGAATAAGGGTGAGGGAGGAGCTGAGAATAACATGGAGATGCCAAGCCTGTGGGACTGGAAGGATGGCAGTGCCTTTTATGGAAATAACAAATTGTGGAAGATGGAAGGGTTTGGGAGGAAAGATAATACGTTTTGGACATACTGAGGATGAGATGACTCTGGGACATAGTCTGAAATGTGCAATAGGCGGTTGGTGATGCAGAACTGAGGTTCCCATATAGCCCTGCAGTCATCTACATAGAGATGATGGTTGAGCCCAGGTGAGATGAAAAGAAAGATGTTAGAGACTCATTGAGAACCGTGGGACTGCTAAGTAGAGTACTGAACTTGAAGGCTGGAAGACTTGAATTCAAATAATGCCTTTCATACTTACTAGCTATAACTCTCCGCTTCATCACATTCACTTCACATAGCTGATGTGAGGATCAAATGAGATAACCCAGAAAAAGCACTTTGTAAATCTTAAAATAATAGAAATCCTAGCTGATGGGGCGGCTAGGTGACCCAGTGAATAGACCACAGGCCCTGGAGTCAGGAGGACCTGAGTTCAAATCCGACCTCAGACACTTAACACAAAAACAAAAAAAAACTAGCCGTGTGACCTTGGGCAAGTCGCTTAACTCCAATTGCCCCTCAAAAAAAAAATCCTAGTGTTCTTATGAGGCAGGTAGGTGCTGCAGTGGATACTGAGTGTATGAACTAGAGTCCTGAAGACTTGAATCTAAATTCTGTCTTAGACAGTCATTAACTGTATATAACGCTGACCAGGTCACTTATCTCAGTTTCCTCATCTGTAAAATGGGGATAATAATAGCACCTACCTTACTGAGCTGTTGTGAGGATAAAATGAGAGAAGACACATAAGGCACTTCACAAACTTTAAAGTGCTTTGTAAATGTTAGCTGCTATTATTTTTTAATACTGAAAAGAGGAGAGGGCCTAGGATGGAACTTTGGGGAATACCCACAATTAGGGGGTAGAATATAGATAGTGGTCAGGCAGGGAGGAGAGGATTCTGTGTGGATTCTATAGAGGGACTGGAGAGTATGTTAAAAGGGTAAGGTAGAGTAACTGAAGGACAATAAAAGAGACTCAGGACCACCCATCCAAACTCCCAGATCACTCCCATTCACTTCCTATAAAGAGAAAAGTTACTTTTCCAAGGGGCATGCATCTTCTGCTCAGAATCAAAAGTGGGCAGAAGGCCAAAACCATTCCACTTGCCTAGTTTTTCTCACTTCAAGACTCACAAATGATGTTACTTCCTTATTTCTCCAATTAAAATATCAAAATCAGCCTCTGGACATAGATTAGGATCTAAATAGTTTAAAGCAAAACAAAGTATATGGACAAAGAGCTAACAAACACAACTAGGGTAAAGATACATACAGATAAACAATGTTTATTAAATATATGAAGTAAAAAGAAAAACAAATAAAAACAGCCAGAAGGAAGAGCTGCAATCAGACAAAGAAAAATAAATCCAGGAGACATTTATTAAGCACCTACTAGGTGCCAGCTATTGTGCTAGGCAACGGAGATAAAAAGACAAAAAAAGAAACAGGAAGAGTTGCTCCTTAAGGTGGAGGTAAGGAGGGATCGAATTCCAAGGGACAGTGGACAGGACATCCTGTGCAGAGACTTGAAGACAGGAGACTGGGGCTGTCTTGAGTATGTAAAAGCAAGAAGGAAAATCTGGCTAAAATAAGAGTACAGGAAGGGTAGAGATGTAACAAATACAGAAAGGGTAGTCTGGAGAAGGGTCGTGAAGAGAAAGCTAAGGAAAAGAAAAGCTAAGGCAACAGGGAACCAATGTGATGAGGTATAAGCTCTGGGAGCCCCCTTGAACTCTGATAAAATCGTCCCATTTGATGAGGCATTTGTATGAGGCCATAAGCCTTACATTGTGGCTGGGCCCAAACCTCTGTTACTAGGCTTCCCACTCTAGACTGAGTCTATCAAAATATCAATCTACCCTTGAATTGGCCTAGCCCACCATTGTCCATAGTCTCCAGATAGCCTACAGCAACTTCCCACCCTTAATCACTCATTGATCTCATTAACTCCTTCTGAAGACCCTCCCCAAACTCCTCCTCTAAACCCCACAGCCTTCAGTATATAAGACCCCATCTAGTCTCCGTGCCGGTGACCTAGAATGACCTAGCACAGGCTTAACTGTGTCCAATACAAGTGAATTTTTAATAAACTTTACTCTTCTGTGGCTGAGAGAAGACCTGAGTAGAATTTATTCAGTAGGACCTGGCACGTAGGTATTTTTCGGTCTCCAGAGCAACTCTAACCCTCTTTATGGGTAACCTCTTCATTTTTATGGTTCCCTGATACAGGAAACACTACTTAATCTCAAGCTCTTCTCCTGCGGTACTGGAAGTTACATAAGCCTCTCTCTTTCCCTAGGACCTTGGAAGTGCAGTTTTTGTTTTGTTTGGGAGTGTGGGTGTGGGTGTAGGTGTTGGGGGGGGAGGGGGCTGACCTCTCAGGTCCCATTAGGTCAGACAGCTAGGAGGCTGTTTCCTGCTCAGCCTGACCCTCAGGTTCTCAGTGCTGTTGGTTATTTTGGAGAACATGGACATGTGCACAGCTTCTGAAGAATGGAAGACAAGGACAGACGCCCCATCTGGAAGTGTAAGCCAGATTCTTTCAATTCTCTCAGCGGTGGGGAACTGGGAAAACTTGAGGTACTTTTTTGTGGGGGGCTTTTTGTTTGTTTTTCGATGCTTACTCTCAAACCTTTATGGAGGGACTTCCAGGCCCTATGCCTGTAGCTCCCAAAAGTTCGCCTTTGGGTTGTCTTTTACAACATTGGAAAAAATTTACTTTCTCTGGAGACCTTAAAAAGGAAAAGTTGGTGTTTTTTTGCAATACTGTTTGGCCAAGAAGATGATGAATCGTGGCCTGTTTGGGGGACTTTAAAAGAGAATACTCTCTTGCAGTTAGAATCATAATGTAGCAGAAAAGGAAGATGGATCGAAATTGCCTGCTTAATGGCTTTCGTTGAACTTTTTCAGAACAAGGTTCTTGGGAAAGACTGAGATGCTTGAAGCTTTTATTAAAAGTTCACTTGTATTAGACACAGAGTTAAGACTAGGCTAGGTCATTCTATGTGCTCTCACGGACATGGAGATAAGATGGGGTCTTATATACAGGAGGCTGTGGGAGGAATCTAGGGGTGGTTTAGAGGAGGAGTTTGGGGAGGGTCTTCAGGAGGAGTTAATGAGGTCAATGAGTGATTAAGTTGAGGTGGGCTAGGCCAGTTCTAGGGTGGATTGATATTTTGATAGGCTCAATCAAGGGTGGGAAGCCTAGTAACCGAGGTTTGGGCCCAGCCACATTGTAAGGCTTATGGCCTCATACAAATGCCTCATCAAATAGGACGATTTAAAGAATTCAAGGGGGGTTCCCAGAGCCTGTACCTCAAGGACTCAAGGGGACTCCCAGAGTCCATACCTCATCAAATGGAATGTACTGAATAGGAGAATAACATGGTCTGACCTACACTTCAAGAAATTTAGCTTCATACCGGTGTGAAGGAGAGATTGGAAGGTGAGAGTGAGGACACTTATGGCAGAGAGAACAATCTGGGAGGCTATGACAGCTGTTTAGGGGAGATCTGATGAGGGCTTTGAATAACAGATGGCAGTGTGAGTGGAGAGAAGGATATGGACTTGAAAGATGTTGCAGAGGTAAAAATAACGAAGTCTGACTTCAGTTTGGATATGTAGGGTGAATGACTGAAGTGTCTAGGATGTCACTGAACCAGGTTTTATGAACCTGGAAGGATGGTGGTATCCTCAATGGAAATAAGTTGTTTCTTTTTTTTTTTAATTTTAATGTTTTATCTGTTTCACAATCACTTGTAAGAACAATTTTAACATTCTTTTGAAATAATTTATAAGGAATGATATGGTAAGAATAAAGATAATGAGTTGTTTAGAGCAGATTGAGTTTGAAAGGACAACAGGACATTCAGTCATTGCGTGTATATGGTGTGTGTGGGGGGGGCGGGGAGGGAATAACTGAACTACAGAAGTAGACAAGATCACCGAGTGAGAAAATGTGGAAAAAGAAAAGGGTTCAGGTGAGAGACTTGGGGTACACTCACAGTTAGGGAACATGTTATTAATAACATATAACCATCCTACTTTGCCTAAATTCACCACCCTCTCTCACCTCGATCCTAGCACTCTACTCTCAGGTCACATGACAGCAAAAAGAAATAAGTTGTGGGGAAAAGGCAAACCAAACAAGGCTGTAAAATAGAATACTATTTTAAAATGCCTGAGATAATCCAATTCCATTCTGCTTGAAATGCTTACTAGTATCTCCCTTTAGTGAAGACCAAATGAAATATTTGCTAAATGCTTAGTACAGCTCCTGGAACACAGTCAGTGCTTAATAAATGCTTCTTTCCCTCCCCCTTCCCCATATATCACTACCTTGCCTAACTTAAGTGTTATAACTTCATCAGAAAAAAAAAGTCCTACTTACCCACCATACTGAGATAGAGATACAGTTCTTCACAAAGACTGCCAAGAGGCTACACAGTCAAACAGTACAGAGAAAGGGTACCATTATGTTAGAAGAGGAAGAGCTTGCATCCTCAGATCCTGACTTGGCTGCTTGCCTTCAAGTGAATCTGCAAGTTCTCACAAGTCCTAGTAAGCCAAAAAGGAAACAATTCCTGGAGAAAATGGCTTGGGGGGGAAGGGAGGATGAATAGTCATTACTGAATTTCCTGGGTGATCTCTAATAACTATCCAAAATTTGGAAAGGATCCAAGGCCCTCAATCCTATCATACCCACACTTCTGAGATACAGCAATGAGTGACAGGAAGAAAGAGTTCCTGAATTCAATTAAGTCCCACTTTTACAAGGTTACGCACACATACCCCAGAGGGAGAGAATGAGATTCTTGATCTCATTCTCTTGATCTTAATTATAACTTAACACCTCAGAATCTCCAAGTGCTTTATTTTTTAGCTGTTACTTAGCTATTTAGATTTTGATAAGCAGAAATGAGGTAAAAAATGGCATTCTAGGTATAAAGAATTCCATTAAGCAAAGATTCAGATTTGAGAGAGACTGCAGTTGAACAGTTTGGTTGGAGTTTAGGGTACTCATGGTAAAAAACAGGGCACAAAGGCAAGTGAATATGACTTTGTAGAGGGCCTTGAAAGCCAAGCCAAGGAGTTAGAGCTTAATTCAGTAGCCAAGGGGGAGACATAGATCAGTTTTAAGCAGCAAGTGACATGATGATAGAGCTTCGATTTAAAAAAAAAAAAGATTTGAAAGTAATAGGTAAGATTGGCACGTCTCTGGAGATGCTGGAGGCAGAGAGGATCTGGTCAGGTAGGAAGGTGATGAGGGCTTGAATTTAGGTTTTGGCACAGGGTTGATGTGTGAGACTAGAGAAATAGAATCCACAGGACTTAGTAACTGGCTAGATGTGGTAGACAAGGGAAAGTGGATTTAAAGATAAGGGAACTGTAGAAATACTGCAATCAGGAGAAAGAACTGATTTTCAGGGTTGAAGATGCCAGGGTAGGTTCTTGACATAATGAGTTTTCATTTCCTTTATATATACTTATAAAAAGTCATACACCACTCTTCCCAATAGACTGTAAACTCCCTAAGGGCAGGGAGTGTTTCATTTATTTTGTATTTTGTGTTTTGTTTTGGGTTTTTTTTTTTGCTTTTTGGAGGTGGGAAGGCAGGGCAATTGAGGTTAACTGAGTTGCTCAAGGTCACACAGCTAGTAAGTGTTAAGTGTCTCAGGCTGGATTTGAACTCAGGTGCTACCTTAGCTGCCCCTGTTTCATTTATTTTTACTCTCCAATATTTAGCACAGTGCCTGGCACTTGATAAGTACTTAATAAATGCTTCATAGATTAATTGAGCTCTCCCTGGCAAGTGGAAATTCAAGAGTTTCAGAAGGTTAGGACTAGTGATATAGACCTAGGAATCATCTGTACAGAGGTAACAACTGTTGAGAGTACAGAAGGGACCAGAAGCAAATACAAGAGTTCCAGGAATGTCTCAGACACTATATGAAAAAGGCAAGTTACTTCACTTCTCAGAAGCTATAAAATTCTATACTACTATATTCACTGATACCTCTGAGATATCTCTCAAAGGGTTATTGTAAGGAAAGCACTTTTTACACTTAAAATGCCATAAAAATGTGAATTTATTTTTACTACTACTACTATAAAGAAATTCTGAAGAGTATAATCCAAAGCAAAAAAAAATTAAGATCCCAAAACAAAACCCAACCTTACTCTCATCAATAAAAAAGCATTTATTAATCCTTTTTTTTTTTTTTTAAGCAATTGGGGTTAAGTAACTTGCTCAAGGTTACACTGCCAGTTTTTTCTGGATGTGGTGCTAAGTATCTGAGCCTGGGGCCGGTGCTCTTACTCACTGAGCCATCTGGCCCCCCAACATTTATTAATCCTTGACCCATGTATCATGCTAGATGCTTAATGGGGGAGTGGGTGTGTCTAAAGACACCAGTGTGTATATATATATTCACTGACCAACTTAGGTTTTTAAAAGACAAGAATAGTTGATGTAATGGTACAACTTGGAGCATCTTCCAGGAAATGAAAGTGTGGCTCTCTCTGTAAGAATATCATTGGCGTGTTAACTAATACTCAGAATAAGTTGGCAGGTGATCAATGGTAAGGACCACAAAAAGGGTTATGTCAGCTAAACTGGGGAAAAGAAGGTGGTCAAAGAAGGGATCCTGCTTTGAAGGAAATACAATAATAGTAATATCACTTAATTGACTAGCATTTGGTAAGTGTTTTATTATCTGCCAGATAATATCCCAGATGGGGCAGGTAGGTGGCACAATAAATAGAGCACTGGCTTTGGAGTCAGGAGGACCCAAGTTCAAATCCAGCCTTGGATTAGCTGTGTGACTCTGGGTAGGTCACTTAAGTCTGTTTGCCTCAGTTTCCTCATCTGTAAAAGAAGTTGGAGAAGGAAATGGCAAACCACTCCAATATCTTTGCCAAGAAAACCCCAAGTCACAGTTGGACACAATTGAAATGACTCAGCAACAACAAGGAAAAGCAAAAACAATCCTTGGCCTCAAGGACATTACATTCTAATAGGAGACAAAACCCATACACAAAGAGGTACAATATAAAATATATACAAAATGCATATCAATTCACCTTAGAGAGGAAGATAGCAAAAGGAAAGACCTCCTGAAGAATATAGTGCTTGAGTCTTCAGATTTTCTAAGATACTGAAGTTAGGAGGAAGAGCCAGCAGAGATCCAAAGGCACAGCAAAGGAAAAAGACATTGTCGTATGTGAGGAACAGTAATTTGGAGGAAAAAACAATACTAACATGGTCAAATTTATGTTTTAGGAAAATCACTTTGGCAGCTGTGTGGATGATGAATTGCAGTGGTAGACATTTGAAACAGGGAGACAAATTATAGGATTATTGCAATAGCCCAGGAAAAAGCTAATGAAGGTTTGAACTAGGGTGGTGATGCTGTGATTGGGAAGAAGAGGACAGTCCTGAGAGATGGTATGAAAATGCAATCAAAACAACCTGCCAACTGACTGGACATGCACAGTAAGGAGTTGAAGATACTCATGTTTCAAACTTGGATGAGATGAAGGCTGGTGGTACCTTCAACAGTAATAGTACAGTTCAAAAGGAAAAGGGTCTGGTTTAGGATCATGAGCACTGTTTTGGACATGATGAATTTTGAAATGCCCAATAGGTCATTTATGACCTGGAACTGAAACTCAGAAGAGAGAAGAGGGTGAGATGTATAGATCTGGAAATCATCTGTATAGAGATGGTCATTAAACCCATGGGAGTTGATGAGATCACCAAGTGAATAATAATAATAACTATTATTTATTACTTACTATATGTCAGGCACTATACTAAGTATTTTTACTTTTTATCTTATTTGATCTTCTCAACATTCCCAAGAGGTAGGTGTTATTATCTCCATTTTGCAGTTTTGGAAACTGAAACAAACAGAAGTTAATTGACTTGCTCAGGGTCCCACAGCCAGCAAGTATCTGAGGCTGGATTTGAACTGAGGTTTTCTGACCCCAAACCTGGTGCTCTATCCACCTGGGTATATGTGGGGTGGGGCAGGGCGGGGAAGTCGAAGATCAATGCTTTAGAGAGCGCATACCATATTCAAATGGATGAAGATTCAGCCATGGAGACTGAGGAGCAGTCAGACATATAGGAGAATCAGGACAGGGTAGAGTCATGAAAACCCAAAGAAATTTAAGCTTCCAAAAGGAAAAGTGGGCAGCAGCAGCAAGTGATAGAGACTTAAAGAAAGATAAGGCCATCAGATTTAGGAGGCAGATCTACTCAGCACTGACTTTGCTTCTACTATCTCTGCTAAGGAGAATGACTTTTGAATACAGCTAATGGTGTGTTAAAACCCCAAATAAGTATGGAGCTAATAAAAGATCACTTAGCTACCCTAAACAAGTCCATACAAACTACATTCCAGGATATGAAAGAGCTGGTTGGCAGATGTGACTGCTGATCCTCTGTATGGAGAATCTGCTACTTACTGTGTACCCTTGGGCAAATTATTTAACTTCCCTGGGCTTCAGTTTCCTCATCTATAAAAGAAGAGGAATGGGCCAGATGATATGTAAAGAGTTCCCTTATACAACTTGATCTGTCAATAAGGGAATTACTATTGGCCTCTGGAAAAAGCTATTTGAACAAAGTGGTGGGGAAGAGGCCTCTTTATAAGGGGTTGAGAGTGTGAGTAGAGGCATCAATGGAAAACTCTCACATTTGGAAGAAAAAGGAAGGAGACAAATATGGTGGGTAGCTGGAAAAGGTAATAGGGTTAATGAAAGGTTTCTTTGGGATAGGGTTGTGGGAAGGCCAACAAAATGCTGCAACGCTTTCCATAATGTCTGGTCTCTGCAGTTTTATATGCCTTCTGATTGTATATATAAGGATATGGTTTTGCTACTCAGGATTTTGAAACTGCAAACGTTAGCTGTCCTTCCACTCTCTAAGGAATGTATATGAATCAATATTACATCCTATAATCTATACAATGTTCTTAAAACTTCACTAAGACTTCTGGAACACATTGTATAAATGCATATTTATTTATACACATATACTTTAACCTGTGTCATTAATTATAAGGTATTAATGTCCTTGCTAAGATCGTTGTGTATTTAGGAGTTTATTCCACCCCATCCCACTCTCAATTTCCCCCCACCCCTATGGAATCTGAGTTGGGATTTTACATGGAAAGTTTGACTCTTTATTGGGGAGAAAAACACCCTAAGCTAATTCTCCCCTCACTTGCTAAGATAATTGACTTGTATCTTGTAAGTGTTAATTGTCCCTTGTTTGTTGCTTTTACTCCTAAAACAGGAGTGTCTAGCCATTGTATAAATTGTTCTCCTGGTTCTGCTTACTTAACTCTACCCAAGTTCATCAAATCTTTCCAGGTTTTTTCTAGGGAGTCCTCATTCTAATTGCCACAGTAAGCAGCAGGTTTAGAACCCAGGTTTCCTAACTTTTCTTGGTACTTTGTAGCTAAGAAGAGTTTAATGGTTCCCCACTGTCTGTCTAAAAGGTCCATACATCTTATCCTTCAATTCAAGGCCTTCCAAACTAGGTCTTAATTTCTCTTTCCTGTCATGTACAGAACCATAGAATGTTAAAGCTCCAAGGGCCTTTTTGGGGGAGGTGGGGATCTGTGGATCCGTGATCTTATCAGTATAGGGAATTGCCCATTCAAAAACTACCAAAGCAACCTAAAGATTTAGAAAGTTGACTAGGGCAATGAGAAGTTAAGTAATTTGCTAAGGGTTAGGGCAGTTAAGTGACAAAGTGGACAGGGTTCTGGGCCTGGGCTCAGGAAGACCCAACTTCAAATCAGAACTCAAGACACTTACACCCAGCATTACATAGCTAGTAAGTCACATAACCCTGTTTGCCTCGCTTTCCTCATCTGTAAAATGAGCTGGAGAAAAATCCCAAAAAGAGTCAGACACAATTGACCATCAAAACCACAGTGCTAAGCGGACATGTCAGAGGTGGCACTTGAACCCATCATCCTGATTTTGAGGCCTCTCCCAAAAGGACTTAAGATGTCCATATTTCATCCTAACATATTCCAATCTCTTCATTTTACAGATGGGAAGACAAGAGATGCAAATGTTAAAGTAATTTGCTCAATCTTATTCTGTAGCTCAGTAAGGGTATTAAACCCATGTCTTCTTTGCAAATTGACACTAATGTTCCAGTAAAACTGGACTGTTTACTCTTTCCTTCCATTTCCCATTTCAAGGTCTTTGTAATACCCCTTCCCCCTCACATACATCTGGGCCTTCCAATATTATATAACAAACATACATAATAGCTAAGTGTAAATACTCCTTCCTGATCCCCTAAATCAGTGGTACTGAACTCAAATATGCTGGGGTCACTAAACCCCAGTATATTTATTTAGAGCATCACATATCAACATTATCTATATTCTGTTATACTTTAATTTATTTTGTTAAATATTTCCCATTTACAGTTTAATCTGGTACAGGCTTCACTACAGTGTTTGATATAGCTGCCCTATACCACAAGTGATATTTTTTCCTCTTCTGAAATCCAATAGCGTTTTGCTCATTCTTCTGTTATGCAATTATCTTCTTCCACCTTAAACTGAAATTATTTGTATATACCTTATTTACTTCCCATAACTAACCTACAAGTTTCTACTGTGAAATATCTCTTGTATGTTTGCCTAAGTATCTACCACAGTGTCTCCAATATAGTCAGTGCTCAGTGCATGTTTTTTGAGTTAATGAACAGAAGTCCTACAGAAGAGTTTTAATAACATTCTTAGAGAGCAGGAAGACACCAACTGAGAGGGATGTTATAATAACCCTACCTCCTTGCATATCTCCACAAGAGATTTCCCAGCTGCCTTTTTATATTAGGTCCAAGACACAACTGTAGTATCAACCCCATATAGTCAAGGGACAGATAAATTCTGCTGACAGGCTTTTGTGAAGCATATCCCTTCTACCTATCCTGGTATAGACCGTATATGCTCTATAAATGTTTGTGGCATGCATGAATGTTGACTACAAGCTAGGAGATGGTCCCTCTGCTTCTTCAGAGCAGTCACCATCCCAAGCATCTCCTACACACATAAATCTTATATGTGTGTGTGTGTGGGGGGGGGGGGGCGGTAACAAATCTGCCATTTAGGACCTTGGGTACATTACCCTCTCTGAGCCTCAGTTTCCTCATCTATAAAAGGAAAAGGTTGGGCCAGGAGCCACTAAGGTCCTCTCTGGCTCTAAATCTATGATTTTGTGGATTTTAAGGGAATTTCAGATTATGAGAGGCAAGCATAGGAAAGCACACAGGAACATCTAGAACAAACATAGAAGAAGATGCATATTTAGTATGTGTATTCATACTTTTGGTCAGAGACACTGAAAACTTTCTCGTTTTGTTTTTACTTTTTAAATATGAGCAAACAAAAGAATCCACACTTCTGCAGGGAAAAGAAATTGAAATCCAAGGGTACAGGAGTTAGGGGTGCTTTAAATCTCTTTTCTCCCAATATGAAAAATTGGATTAAACCAAGTGAATGACATTTGTTGTGTGTGTTTTCCCATTTGCCACTATATATGCAGGGTAAAGACCTGTTTCCACATCTGTCAAATGGCACCACGATCCCTCTGGCCCCACATCTTAGTCCCTAGGTCCTTTCTCCAGAAGGTCTAACTGCACAATGCCACTAGTCATTAGATTCCACCCTTGCCAGGCTTGTACCAGCTGCCTCCTTCTCATGGACAGATGAACTCCTAACAGTAAAATGAAATAAACTAGAATTCTATCTACTTGCTTGGATTCATCATCTACAAAGATCTCTTTCCCACAGCTCCATCTTAATGCGTGGCTTCTCATCGAATCCACTCTCCCTCCAAATTTTATCCCTTGCAGACTGTATATAAGCCTACTCTATCCCTGATAACACTGTTAATAAATTTATTAAAATAAACACAAAATAAGACAATTATTTTGCTACTTTCAGTACAGAATATCCTGAGATTCAACTGATCTCATGGTAATCTGTACTCTTCTTATGCAATTATCATATTCTGATTTGTATTTGATTTAGTATTTGACACATAAGAGGCCCTTAAAAATATTTGTGTAATAAGTGAATGAATTTGATTATCACAAAACCATAGAATCTCAGTGCTGGAAGGAACTTCTATGATCACCTAATCCAACCTGTACCTGCTGCCTGGGAATTCTCTTCACTACTGACATTGGAAATCAATTTGAAGACCTTCAGTGATGGGAAGCTTACAATCTGGGGTAGAGGGATTTACATTTCACTTTAGATGACTGGTAGAACTTTTTCCTAAGTTTACCACCCTGTGACTTGTACCCACTGACTCATTTTCCACTTAATAGAACAAACTCTTGTTCCTAAATGAAAGCCATAATCATTTGGGCTGAGTTAAAAGATTTAGTAAGAGGACAAGGCTTTGACCTGAGAGAGTGGAAGAAGCCTTGTGTTTCGTTTTTTTTTTTTTTTTTTTTTAATCTTTTTACAGGATCATCACCAGATACAAAAGGATTGTTGTTGGTTTTTTGGCCTGGACCTATGATATCACTGACCTAGGAACTATAGGTAGATGAGCCAACTGTCTCTACCAAAGAAAACCTGCAACTGTTTTCCAAAAAGTACAAGCAACCAGGATGTATCTGAGTCAGAACTTGAACCCAAATCTTCCTGAATGAAGCTGACTATTCTACTACATATGGCAGGGTGCTTCTGTATAGGAAAATAAATTTCAAAACAAAAACTACTAAAGCCTTGGTGGGGATTTGAGTATCTGAGCCAATTACCTCTCATATGATGGATACAGCTTTAATGGTAAAGAAGGGAGTGCAAAGGATGTTCAGATTGTTCAGAGTCAAACCTTTACTCCCATCAATTGGCCCTGGGAAGAAGGACCATCTTTACGTTGAAAGCAAAACCACTGGGAGGGATAACACTAGTTAATATTTTTGCAGCTAGTGATTTATAAAAAATTCCCCATCTGTCATCCTCCAGATTAAAGTAGTCTCTCCTAGAGCTGTATCTTTTGGCTAGTTTACCTGGGTTCTGTTTCCTTATCCTCCCCATTTATGTTTCACCATTTTTGCTTCTAAACCTTCCCTTCCATCCTCTAATTTCCCCAAATCACAAACAGCAACTTGGACTCAATAGAGCCACTGCCTAACTGTTGCATTCTATTGCCAAGCAATTAATAAGAGCAATGCCTCCTTACAGCTTATTACAGTAGCTTTTACAAATAAGTAGCCCTTCCCAAAAATCAAAACCTCCCTAAGGACCTAGCAGAGTGGCCTGCCACTCCTTCCTCTTAGTGACTAAGATGCCCAGAGAAAAATGACCTTGGCCCCTGTTAATAATGAGAAGGCAATGAAAATGTGAGCAATTCTTTGTTTTATAAGTATCCCAAGAAATGTATTATCAGTCAGGGATGTCACCCACTTTGTCAAATGACCCCAATATATCAGATTATACCACCAAAGATCTCTCCTTTATAATCCTATATAAATAAGGTGCCACCAGCAATTAACCAGTTCATGTAGGCCTAAGATCATCACAGTCAGTTTCTCAGCATCTTAAACTGGCCCACAAGTACAGACCTGAAAGGAAGCAAGAAAAGAAACAAAGGCTGAGCAAAAAGCTTCAGGCAAACAGGATGTCCTTACTAGTGTGGAGGGGGAGTGGCCAAAGAGGGCTCAGTCCTGGGACCATGAATGCTTGGTGAGCCCACTTGTGGAAGAGCCTGATGGGCACTATTCTCCACTTAACAAGTATGCACAGGACTTTTGAGCTAAATTTGGTGTGCATTCAAAAAATACTAACCACCCTGATTCTGTCTCTCTTCCTTCCTGGCTATGTGAGGAGGAAAAAAAAAAGACCTGCTGTAAGCCTTCAGGTGGGAATGAAAGCCAGCACAAGTGGCCCAGCCTCCCTACTCAGGTTGACATGAGGCAATTAAGCACATAGACCTGCTATAGTTTCTACTGTACTATTGTACTATTCTTTTGTTCTTATTGAGCCATTCTTTCCTACTTCAAAGGAAGGCATACTATAGAGGGAATGGACTAGACTTCATTCAAACTTGTAAGCTTTGAAATGACCATAAGAATAAGCCACCAGATTCCAGCGACAGAAGTTCACTTTGTGGGCATTTGAGTCTGTTAAGAATTGAAGCCTTGAATGATCTGCATGACCCAACATCGCAGTGGATTTACGGCAGCCAAGAGAGTGACTTGTCCATCTTCACTCAAAAATGACCTTCATGGAGTAAATGCTTTGTACATAGGGCATAGAGGAAAGTGTGCTCTCAGATAATATGTACAGGAAGAAATTCTCTGTTTGTTCCAACTTCTCAGTAAATACCCCTTTAGGGAAGCTAATTGATGTGGATTTGAACCCAGATTTTCTGACTCTAAATCCAGCATTCTTTCTTAGATAGCACCATGGAAAGAAGTCCAGACACACAGAGAAAACAAGAAAAATGTGTTCATTCACCCAATATATTGTTAACATGATTCCAATCAACCAGTCTGAACACATTTGGACCAAATTCACTAATATGGCTAGGTGTGGGGGCACTGTAGAGACTTTGTTTTCAAGATACCATAATAAAGATTGTAAATGCCAGCTTCTGACCAAAGCCTTTGTTAGGGCAAGGGTGATCTAGGCTCTTCCCTTACTACTGCACTGCCTCAGAATAACTCAAAAACAGGGCAGCTAGGTGGCAATGGAGATAGAGTGAAGAAGTTAGGAAAACATGAATTCAAATCAGCCTCGGACACCTATTAGCTGTGTGATCCTGGGCAAGTCACTTAACGCTGCTTGCCTCAGTTTAGTTTCCTCATCCATAAAATGAGCTGGAAAAAGAAATGGCAAACCACTACAGTATTTTTGCCAAGAAAAGCCCAAGAGGGGTTAGTGTCAGACACAACTGAAAAACAACGCAAAAAACGGGAAAATTAATCTCCATAGGTGGTTGTGAATGTCCCTGAGAAGGTCATAAAGCACCTGGAACAATGCCTGGGTGATAAGGAAGTGGTTGGGGGCAGGGAACCTTGGGTTCTCTGTGGGCTTAGTTGCCTCAGCACATTCCACTAAGGAACACCTAAAGGTTAAAGTCTGTGGAAATCTGTCCCTAGCCTGTGGTGCCCTTCTAGCATTTACATCAGCAGCAGCTGAATACAGAATGGCATTGGCCTTCACAGAACCTACTCTGGACTGGGGGTGGGAGTGAGGCCAGGGACAGGGAAGGGAAGTTGCCCCAACATAGAAAACTACAGACAAATGCTGCATACAAACAAAAATAGACAGGGGGACGTTTCACTTCCCCCAAAATAATGTATGTATGTGGCAACAAGAGTTAAAACTCCCACCAGTAGGTTCTATCAGCCAGTAGTAACTGTTCCTTGTTTCCAACCACTAAGCTGAGTTTAGAACAGGAACTTTAGGCCCTAAATGCAAATTTTTCTTACGGGAAGGAGTAAACAGATTTAAGGCTAGCTCTGGTTAATCAGAAAGCAAGGAGAAGTTAGAGGTTTTTACAGAGCATAATTCAGTGAATGAACCTTTTGTTGTAAAAGATTTTGACCTGAAAGAATTAACCAACTTCCAACAAGACTAAAATGAACTCCTTCTCCATGGGATCAACCCAGTATCACCATACTGGCTATTAAACATTTTCCTCACTTGTCATACCTTCCACAGCACCCTCCCTGCCAATCCTCCAACTGCAGGCTTCAAGTCATTGAAAAAAAATGGAGGCTAATCTATGGGAGCTCCTCTTCCTGTCTGACATCCCTCAGACATATTCTCTCACCATCTTCTTCAGCCGTCTAGAGTGAAGAAGTTTGTTCTCCTTGCTAAGACCAACCCCTTGAGCCTATTCCATCCCATTTTCTCTGGTGGACTGACCCACTATCATCCCACTCTCTCACTAACCTTCCCCACCAATCAATCTCTCCCTACATCCTGGCTGTCTTCCTGTTTCCTCCAAACGTTAATGTCTATGCTATGTAAACCTCTCAGCTCCATCATGGCTAAACTTGAATAAGTCATCCAAACCTGTTGCCTCTTTCCTCTCTTTTCAATCGATCCTAAACCCTTTGCAATTTGCCCTGTCCTGACTTTCCTCATTCAACTGAAACTATTCTCTCCAAAAATACAAATGACCCTCTAACTGTTAAATCTAATGTTTTTTTCTTAATCCTCATCCTTCTTGACCTTTACCCTCAGCCTTTTACACTACTGATTACCCTCTAGCTGAGGCAGCTAGGTGGGGCAGGGGATAGAGTACAGGGCCTGGAGTCAGGAAGACCTAAGTTCAAATCTGACCTCAGACACATCAACTATGTGACCTTGGGCAAGTCAGAGGCAAATAGTTGCGTCAGTTTCCTCAACTGCAAAATGAGGATAATAATAGTAACTACTTCACAGGGTTATTGTGAGGAACAAATGAGATAATATTTGTAAAGCACTACATATAGTGTTTGGTGTGTGTGTGTGTGTGTGTGTGTGTGTGTGTGTGTGTGTGTAGGGAGGGATGGGGGGGGGGGAGAGAGAGAGAATATGTTCTACTAGATACTCCAAGTTGTCATGACATTGTTTTTCCAAGGTCCTCCTCCTCCTCCTTGTCTGACCACTCCTCTTCAACTTCCTTTGTAGAGTCCTCTTCTAGGCCACATCTACTGATTACAGGAAGTATCCCCCAAGGCTCTGTCCTGGTCCCTCTTCTATCTCCCTGGGTGATATCAATAACTCCTGAGGGTTCAACTACCATCTCTATGCAGATGATTCCCAAATCTATATATCATAGCCCTAGTGTCTCTCCTGAGCTCTACTCCCAAATCATAAACTGCCTATGTTTCAAACTGAATGGAACTGGAGTTCCCAGAGACACAGCAAAGTCAACATGTCCAAAACAAAATGTAGTATCTTTTCCCCCAAATTCCCCCCTTCTTCAGTTACTTCTCACCAGTTACTGTAGAGGGTAATACCACCCTTCCTGAAAGCTCCTGGTCATCCTCTACCCCCTCACTTTCCCTCATCCTGCATATCCATTGTAGCACCAAACTCCTCCCTATCTTTACTTTCTCTACTATTCCACAATACCACCTCCCCCCCACCCCAACCTCTAAGCTGACAAAGTGATTTTCTTAAAACACAGTTCTGACCACATTAACTTCCTCACCAATACACTCAAGTGGCTTTCTATTATCTCCATGATCAAATGTAAAGCCTTTCACAACCTGGTCCCTTCTTTCCTTTTCAGTCTTCTTATTCTTTACTCCTCTCCACATGTTCTGTGATTTAAAGACAATGGCCTTCTAGCCAATCCTTACATACAACACCATCTCTCAATTCCCTATCTTTTCATGAACTGTCCCTCTATCTTTTCTGGATGCTTCCTCTCCTTATCTTTGCCTCCTGGCTTCCTGACTCAATTCAAATCTCATCTCTGCAGGAGGCCTTTCTCCCATTGCTAATGCCTTCACTTGGAAATTACTTTCCATTTTATCCTGAATATATCTTGCACATTTTTTTTGCACATCTAATCTAATTGAAGACAATTACTCATTCATTTTCTCTGCCCTCCTCTACCTTTGTTCCGTACAACTGCCAAAGAAATATTCTTAAACACATAATCTAAATTATTATCCCTTTCTCCCATCTCCCAACTTGGGCACAATCCCCTATTTTCTCCTCCTTTATTCCAATTTTTTTGCATATTGTCTCTCCCATTAGAATGTGAGCTCCTACAGGGCAGACAGCCATATTTTTGCCTTCCTGTGTAGCCTTAGCACTTAGCACAGGGCTTTTCACTTAAGTTATCACCTGGTCTCCAAAAGAATTGATTATTTCTCTTCCTTTAGGGATGGAGAAAATGAGCCAGAAAGACGTTAACTTAGTCAAGGACACAAAGAAAGTTAGTGACAAAGCCAGATCATAGAACTTCCTGGGGTCTTTATGACATCTTGGCAATTTCTTCAGTTGCCTGTGCCTCTAGGGGCCTCTATAGCATGAACTTCTCAGTCCATTACTTCTGCTGACTGCACTTTCCTCTCTTCCCCATTATGACCCTATAGTTAGTTCATCAGTCTGACCCCCCACAGCTTTCTACTCTAGAATCCTGTGCCCCCTGTCCTCTCACAGCTCGGGCCTTCTCAAACTCCCACCATTCACTTTCTTTATTATTGGAGAAAGTCATGAAATGGGAGGCTTAGGTCTGCTATACATGTATGTTATCTAATCTCAAGTAGGCCCTCACCGTAAGCAAGGCAGTCCTTATCCTCTTCCCAAATTGATTCTCTAACACACAGCAGCAGCTTCTCCCAAACCTCCCCATTCTCTTATGCCCTAAACTGAGAACCTCATCTTCTTTGTGGAGGAAAGTCAAAGACATTCTTGGTGAAGACTTTATTATCCCTTTCTCCCATCTCCCAATTTAGGCATAATCCCCTATTTTCTCCTCCTTTATTCCAGCCTCTCAGATAATGAGACTTTTTCCCACACAAGGTCAATCCTACCCCACAGGCCTGGATCCCATTCTCTTTTCTCAGTGGGCTCCTTCCCAGAAGCTCATAAATATGCATGTCTTTCTCAACCAACCCTTTCCCAAAAACCCTAACATGCCCCGAGGCTATTCTCAGGATTTCTCATCCCCTTTTCTCAGTCAAAATCCTAGATACACGAACTGAGGTAGGAAGAAAGCTAGGGATTTCAAGAGGCAGAAGTAAGGAGAAAGAAGGGAGCAGGCAAGGAGACTGGATTGCAATGAAAAGTAGAGGACATGGGAGACAGAATGTCACGTGTGTGGAATAGCAAGTAGCTATGACTGGATTGGTACAATGTGAGAAGGAAGTAATAGTCCCTAGAAAGGTAGACAAGAGCCAGTTTACTTTTTAATACCCAATAGTAGTTGTTTTTTTTTTCAAACCTAGAGACAAGAAAGAGGCCATTGGAATTTGTTGAGAAGGGGGATGACATGGAGACCTGTGCTTTAAGAATATTCCTTTCGGGGCCACCAGGTAGCACATCCAGTAAGAGCATCAGCTCCAGTGTTGGGATGACCTGGGGATCAAATCCAGGCTCAGATACTTAGCACCACACCCAGAAATAACTGGCTGTGTAACCTTGAGCAAGTTACTTAACCCCAATTCCTTAAAAAAAAAAAAAAAGAATATTCCCTTGACAGTTATATGGAACTGGAGAGGAATGCAAAGAAAATGAATGAGTAATTGTCTTCAACCATTTCATGTGTATTGGTTTCAAAGCATATTTACCTACCAATTAACCATTTTAAGGGAGAAAGGAAAGGTCAGTGGGTAGGGTCGGGGAGGTGAATATGCCAAAGAACAGATCACCTAAAAATGTCACTTAATAATTCGATTTTGAAATAGATCATCTGCTCCTTCCTAAAGATACAGATTGAGTTTTCTTCTTAGGATAAAGGCAAGTGAATTTGTATTTCCTGTGTACAAATGAGAGTGGGAGGAGGCCCAGAGACAAGAGGAGAGGCAGGAAGCTAGAATGGGGCCTCTTGTAAAATTGCAGTGGGAAATAAGAAAAATGGGACTTCAGTTAAACAATTTTAGTCTTTGAATCTGTCACACAAAAAAGAAACTGAAAGAGCGTATGTTCTAAATTTTAAGTTGCAAAGTTTTATGGTTAGGTGGAACACTAGTGGCCACATTACTTAATAGAATTGTCCTCCTAAAAAGAACTCTGAGCATACCCACTGCTGCAATGCAGTCTTCTGTGGAGCCAAACAGCCTATTCAACTGTCATGTGTCAAAATAAGAAGCTCAAAAGGATCCGATATCCAACAATCAGTGGCCAAATGCTGGGGGGGAGAGGGGGGGGCTGAATTTTCTTTGTGTATATATAGCACAATATAAATGTTTGGGTGGTATAGCAAGGCCCCTGCTTCTCTCCCTTTTAAGAGGAGCGACAAAATTTCAACCTCATCAGACTCATGGGCACCCATAAAATCATTAAATTAAGAGTTGGAAGTAATTGAGATCATCTAGCCTTGTTTCCCAAAGGAAATAAAGCATTTTACTCAAGGTAAAAAAAAAGATAGTAAATGTTAAGTCAGGTAGAGTGAAGCGTTTGGGCAGCCAGGTAGCAGAATAGATAAATCGCTGGACCTGGAGTCAGAAAGAATGGAGTTCAACTCTGGCCTCAGACATGTACTAGTCAGTTGTGTGGCCCTGGGCAAGTCACTTAACCCTGTTTATCTCAGTTTCCTCATCTGTAAAATGAACTGGAGAAGGAAATGGCAAACCACTCCAGTGTCTTTGCCAAGCAGACCCCAAATGGAGTCACACATGACTGAACAACAACTAAATCAGAATTTAAATCCAGGTCCAAAACTTTTGTCCAGATATCTACAATTCAGACTCTGCCTCAGGCCTCCAAGAAGTGTAGGTGCTCCACTTCAACTGAGCATGGGATAGAACATCATTTGAAAAGAGAAATGTCAAGAGACATCTATGTGCAAAGCATTGGTGCTCTGTGCTTGGATACAAAAAACAAATGAAACAAGCTTTGCCCAGAAGAAATGTATGTTCTACTGAGAGGAACAATATGTTCACAGTTAAGTATAACAAAAGAGTCTGCAATGCCAATACAACATAATCTCAATCTTAGGGAAGAAGAAAGTAAGCCTAGTTTAAAAAAAAAAAATCTCTATTCAAGGGGACTCAAATCTTTTCATATTCTTTAGAAATGATTCCCCAGGGTACATTGGGGAGCTAGTCAAAGAGAAATGACCTATCACTAAATGCTTAAGTTTCCCCACATGAAGTATCAGGTTTAAAATGCAGTGGAAGGAACAGTCTTGGATCTAGAAGATCCCAGAATCCCAGGTCTGGCATGCACTGGCTGTACGACCCTAAGCAAGTGACTGGGAACCAGTTTCCTGGGAATAAAAATTAGATTAATTACTTCACAAATTGGGAGTCAGGGAAGTACTTTTTAAGCTTTATCAAAGTCTCAGAATTAGAGGGATTTCAGAGGTCATTTAATCTAACCTCTTTCTTTAAGCTTCCCCTAACAAAAAGCAATCATCTCACTACCTCAAGTCAAGCAGCTTCATTGATCAGGAAATTCCTACTTAGGCTGAGCAGGAATCTGCTTCAGCAGTTCCTTCCCATGGATTGCTCCTAAGGCTGCTCTGGTAGTACTTGTGCTCAGAGGACAGGAGTTGAGCTGAATATATTTTTTTAAATAGTTCATTTGCATGTCCTTTCCTTACCTACTCCCGATTTTCTCTATCAGATTTTCCCATTTTAAGACTAAAACCAGATTCCAAGTAGTCCCACCTGGTGCCTTCCAGTCATATAGAAGAGGGAAGAACTGGTGAAAACAGTATGAATTTTCAAGGAACGATGTGACCTATCAAGGGCAGACTGTCTTATTTTTCTTCCAAAAGAAAGGAATTTCACACAGGGGAGCATGGAGATGCCATCCTTAAACTTCCTACCATATCGCAAGACAACTTTATGTCAGAGAGATCCTGGGATAGAAAAAGTAGAAGTAACAGCAGGCTGTAAAAATGAATGAATCACCCCAGGGCATTTGGGTTTGGATTTCCAGAGCAGATGGTACTCTCTGCTCATACTGATCTACACTCCTCTAAACAACTCCATGTGGCAAAGAACCCCCCCCCCACCCCCCTTACATCTTCAAAGTGAGGGGACTCACTCGGGTAAGACAAACATTTTTTCCCTAACTTCCAAAAAAAAACAAAACAAAAAAACCCTCACCATTCTTCCTTCACTCCTAGAAAGGAAAGCACATCAGCAAAAAGCTAACACAAATTTTCAAAAGAAGAGGGAACAAAGATCCAAGGACCATTTTGCTTAGGGGCATTTTAAAAGTCAAATTTAAATTAAATAAAACAGCCTTTCTCTAAGGTGTTCCCCAGTCATGCCTACTCTTGCTCCAAAAGTAAGGTAGGGAATGCAAGTTAGTCTTGGAAAGTTTTTCTTGCTTTCCTACACTCCAGAAAGCTAGAAAAGCCACTTCCAAATTAAAATATACTGCAAGAAGTCAAATCCCAACAGAAGAAATTAAACTACTCAGTTCACTTGGCCAAATATTTACAGAGAACTATAATCATACAAAGACCTTTTCTTCTCTTCTGCTACAGAAAATCTCGTTCTAGAGTTGAAACAAAATTCCCCCATCTCCCAGTGATTCAGCCTGCAGCAAGCACAGTCCTCAAAGTAGGCTAAACAGTCTTGCAACTGGCTCGGCTGACCTTTTCTCATTTCAAGAATGAAAGGCACAAGGCTTCCTGCTTTCTGCTCAATGCAACTCCTCTGCCTGCAAACAAGCTCACCAAACCCCAGGCTTCTACCTGTCTCGGGCCCCCACCTCACCCACCCCCTGGTAGCCTCTGGCCAGAGAGGGGAACCCAACGACCTGGAGACCCACAAGGTAACAACTGGAATTATTAGAAAGAACAAAGGAATTGTGTAGACTCACCCAAGCAGCGGTAACTCTGTATCCCACTGGATATGTAGAGAGACTAGTCCCACCCACCCCTGGGTCACATGGCTCCGAGCCTAGTAGATGATCAAAGGGGCTTTGTGGCTGCTCAGAACAAGGAGACTCCCCGAGTATAGCAGAGAGAGGTAGGGAGGCGAGTTGTAGAGAGATTCAATGGGCAGCTGCGAGGAGGAGAAAAACTTGGCTGGAAGGGAGTAATCCCTGAAAGGGGGAAGGAAGAAACCACTTCTATGTAGCATTTTTTTTCCTCCCAGCACCAGGAAAGAGCTCTGAAAAGACCTGAACCTTCTGCCTCTCTGCCAAGTAAATTTCCAAGTTCCCTGCAGGGCTAGGGAACCAGGCTGGGGGGGAGGGGGTGTTACCTAAGTAATATGACCATAAAGGAATGCTACTGCTCCCCTCCACTCTCTGTGTGGGTGTAGGTGTGTCTCAGTATACTCCATACACCTTGATAGAATGGAAGGAGTGGGTAGACTTGGAATAAAAGAACTTATTTTCTCAGTGGCAACTTGGATAACCTCTGAGACTCAGTTTCCTCATCTGTCAAATAAGAGGCATGCAATACATGCATTTATATAATCTCTTAAGCCACTTCCAAATTTAGAGCTAGAGCTGGAAGGCCTAAAACCTTAAAGGTTACCTAATCCAACTCCATTTTACAGATGAGGAAACAGAGGTTAGTGAGTAGTTGAGCCAGGTTTTAAAGAGAGATACAATGACTCAGGGGTTTTTCCACATGATATTCATTCATCTACTTTATAACTGGGAGGGGAAAATTCCAAAAGTAAGACTACTGCACCTCTGGGGGGAAAGACCTAAGGAAGACAAGTTAGGTAGTAGAAAAATGTATATGTGTATCAGGGAGGGCTTCCAACCCCCACCCCAAGTAATGCAGTCACACTGGCATTCAAAGACCTCTATAACCTGTCCCCCTCCTACCTTTCCAGTATTTTTTTTTGGAAGGCAATTGGGGTTAAGTGACTTGCCCAAAGTCACACTGCTAGTAATTGTCAAGTGTCTGAGACCGAATTTGAACTCAGGTCCTCCTGACTCCAGGGCCAGTGCTCTATTCACTGTGCCACCTAGCTGCCCATGTTGAGCACAACTCCACCCTTCCCTCCCCCAACTGATCCATGAGCAGGAATTTCAGCCTAGGGTAAAACCCCTGCTGGATATTTCTCCATTCTCTCCCCTGCCCCCCCCCATATATTTCTCCATTCTCCCCCCTGCCAGATATTTCTCCATTCTTCCCTGTTCCCTGCCACCCTCCTCATATTCCCATCTCTGCCCATTCTAGGTTCCCTGTCCCTCAGCCTTACGGTAAACTTCACACACGAGGGAAATTCAAAAATACACTGTCAAATCACTGATTGTACTCTCGGCTTATGTAAGCTGACTCACTTTAAAAAATCGTCACATTGTCCGTGCCAACTTACCATCTGACCTGGGTATGTGACCCCGGCAGTCCAGTCCTGCAGCAATAAAATCCACTTCCAAATTTTACTCTCGGGGATCTTTTGGCTCAACATAAATTGTAGGCCCTAACAAGATCTGCGGTGTTCCATGGCACCGCAAAGATCCCCGAATAAGAAGAGCTCTTGGCCTCAGGAGGTAGGGATCTGCTCACCCTGATCCCTAAGGGGGCTGGCTCCTGAGGACCCCGGGTCTCAAGGAGGGAAAGATTGCACCTGCCTCCCGACTTTGACTTGCTCCTCATTCGGCCTTTTTGTGGATCCAGGACCTCTATTTTGGGGGTAAGTAAAATTCTGTCCTGTTTTCTGTAGTGGGGGAGGGCTAGACACAGCCATTTCTGCAGGGGCATCTCTTCCCTGGGCAAAGCTCGAGACTTTGTGCCTCTTGCCCGTAAGTGGTCTGGTTAATGTCTATTTGTCTGTCTTTTTATGTGTCCTATCCTGTGTTCATAAAGTTTTGTCTTGAGCTCATTTGCTTAAAGCCTCCCCATTTTTATTCTGCAAAGCAGGTATTTGACTGGCTATCAGATGAGCACCTTCAAGGAAGCTTTTCTGATTTCCACTGGGAAGATATATTTGTTTATAAGACTATACTGTTTGTCTGTCTTTTCGTCCTAGAACATGGGAGGTTCAGCCACTACATCAAAAACTCCCCTGGGTTGCATATGAAGTCATTTTAGAGTAGCCTATCAGGACGGGGCAGATTATGGGCCCCCCTTGAAGAAGAAACTCATTTCTTATTGCATGAATGAGTGGCCCACATTTGGGGTGGGCTGGCCCCTTCAAGGAAGTTTCAACAAGCAAATTATCCAATCAGTGTGGCAGGTAGTCACAGGGAATCCAGGACATCCAGATCAGTTCCCTTATATTGATGTCT
Organism: Petaurus breviceps papuanus; assembly: GCF_028583685.1. NCBI lineage: Eukaryota > Metazoa > Chordata > Mammalia > Diprotodontia > Petauridae > Petaurus > Petaurus breviceps. The sequence goes on from NW_027187380.1 coordinate 32,556,685, forward strand.
GGCTAGATCTCATCACCTATCCCCCTCCCTGGCTTAGGAACTGTTCTTTCAAAGGGGGTACCCAAATCCTTGTAGCCCACCTGTTCTCGGACACTCCTATTGACCCCGAGACCCCTGAAAATAAATATTGCCTTTGTTTCCCAGTACACCCCTGACATTAAAAAGAAACTCCAGAAACAGGAGGGTTTTGAGGGTGTCATTATATCCCAGCTGGTAGAAACAGCCCAAAAGGTTTATGACAAAAGGGAAAGCTCCTCCGAAAAGCAGACAAGGAGCTTGCCCGGGTCCTGAAGTGGCTGCACTTCAGACTTCCAAACAGTGTGCCTGAGTGGGCACCACACCCTCTTGCGAGGGACCAATGCACCTACTGTGAGGATTTAGGCCATTTGAAAAATTAATGTCCCCAGAGAAAGAAAGAAAAAACAAAAGCCTGCAGCTCTCCAGAGGGTCTAGCACTCACTGAGTGACCAGGGATTTTCTCACTAGACCCCCTTAGCCTCCTTCCCCCTTCACATTGTGTCTACACTGTCCTGGATCTCAAAGATGCTTTCTTCACTATTCTCCTGCCCCCCCCTTCCCCCCAGTCAACCCCTTCTTGTTTTCACCTGGATAGACCCTGAAGGTGGGTATTCCGGCCACTTAACCTGGATGCATATGCCCCAGGGTTTCAAGAACTCCCCTACCCTCTTCCCTCCCACAAATCCCACCCCTCTTGCTCTCTAATTCAGTATGTTGATGACCTCCTCCTTGCAGCACCTACTGAAAGCTCTGGTTTATCTGCCACCTCTGACCTTCTTTCTCTCTTGCAGTCTCTGGGTTACTGAATTTCTTCTAAGAAAGCTCAAATATGTTTATCTCAGGTCACCTGTCTTGGTTACATTCTCTCAGGGGGCACTCAATCCCTTTCCCCCTCCCGAATCCAAACCATTCTAGACTTACCACCCCAAAGACTAAAAAACAAGTTTGAGAATTTTTGGGTACAGTAGGTTACTGCAGGCTCTGGATTTGGGGTTTTGCAGAAATTGCAAAACCTCTTTATTCTGCCACTGCCGGAGCTGGATCCCTTTCTTGGTCCAGCCCAGAGCAAAAGGCTTTTGATACCCTTAAGGCCGCCTTGGCCTCAGTGCCTGCCTTAGCCCCACCTGATATTTCCAAGCCTTTCCATCTTTTTGTTTTGAATCTAATGGGGTGGCTAAAGGAGTCTTCACTTAAACCCTGGGCCCCTGTCCCCACCCTGTCGCCTATCTTCCCAAACTTCTAGATTCAGTGGCTGCAGGCTGGCCCCCTTGCTTCTGGGACTTCTCTGCAATGGCCCTCCTTGCTAAGGAAGCTGACAAGCTTTCCTTGGGTCAGCCTCTTTCCATCTCCGACCCTCATTCTGTGGAGACTCTCCTCCATAGCGATCCTACCCACTGGCTCTCTAACTCCCGACTAACCCAACACCAGGCTCTCCTCCTAGATCAGCCTTGTCTGACTTTTTAAAAAACCTTTGTTCTTAACCCTGCCACTTTGCTCCCTGACCCAGAACCTAGTCCACCCTCCCCCGCTGTCTACGATTGGTCATTGATCAGGTCCAGGCTGCGAGACCCGATCTCACTGACACACCCCTGCAGAACCCTGACCTGATCCTCTTCACTGATGGCAGCAGTTTTGTGTACACAGGGATACACAGGGCTGGTACAGCGGTAGTGTCCTCCCCATCTCTCTCAGTCCTATGGTCATCCCCCCTTCCTCCGGAGTCCTCTGCCCAACTCGACCAGTTCGTGGCTCTGACCTCGGCCCTCTGCCTCTAGGAGGGAAAGTCAGCTAACATTTACACTGATAGCTGGTATGCCTTTGCCACAGCTCCCCTGATCATTTTTCTTACTGTGGCTACCAAGGCTATAAAGAACCAGGCCGAAATCCTATCTCTTCTTGACTCTGTCTGGCTCCCCTCCCGCGTTTCCATCATTCATTGTCCAGCCCATCAAGTCGGTGACACCCTAGAGGTGGTCAGTAACCGGGCGGCAGATGTAGCCCCCCACCAAGCTGCTGAGTGTCCTCCCTTTCCCCAACTGTCTGTTCCCTTATGGAAACGCCCATTTCCCCCTCCTATTCTATAAACGGATGATTCCTTTTGTCAGTAAATCAAAAGGGAAAAAAAGGAGGTCTCAGGTTGATGGCTCCTCCCAGGAGACCATCTCCTAGTCCCTGAGGCTCTGGGGAGGGAATGGATAAGGCTTTTACTCTAGACTACTTACCTAGGGGAAAGAAAACTTTCCCCTCTTGAGAAGAAAGTCATGTCTCCTCTTGAGAAGAAAGGTACTATATTCCACATCTAAATGAGCACCTGTCTACCATGTGAGTTGCTGCGAAACTGTGCACGGGTAAATGAGAAACAAAAAAAAAAAAATAGGACCATTGGGGGTCAGAGTAAGAGGATTACAGCCTGGGGAACCATCGATTTCACTGAGATAAAACCACATGTGCAGGGTTACAGATACCTCCTAGTATTGGTGGATACATTCTCTGGGTGGGTAGAAGCATTCCCTGTGAAAAATGAAACAGCTCTAATAGTAGCAAAAAAACTTCTTAATGAAATTGTCCCTCAGTTTGGCCTTCCCATGAGAATGGGGCCAGATAATGGACCAGCATTTGTAGCCCAAATATCACAAGGAATAGCAAAAGCTTTAGGGATTACTTGGAAATTATACTGTGCATATCAGCCTCTGAAGGAGTTTCTCACCAAGCTTGTCCTGGAAACCTAGGAATCCTGGGTCATCCTTCTACCACTGGCCCTGCTCAGAAGCAGATGCACTCGAAAAAAGGAGGTAAGGGGGTGGAGCCAAGATGGCGGAGTAGAAGCACGACCTTCCTGTGGCTCCGGCTTCCACCCTCCCCAATCCATGTAAAAAGGGGACTCTATAAACAAACTTTGGAGCTGCAGAACCCACAAAATGACACAGAGAAGCTAACGTCCCACTGTCAGCACAGCGCTCTGGGAGCCGAGCCCAGCCCCACACCTAGGCTTTAGCCCCAGGGCAGGCCTGACCAGCCGCTGGCCAGAGGGACCCCAGATCAGCAGCAGCTGTGGCCATTTCCAGATTTATCAACACACAGACACAAAGGACAATGTGAGAGGTCAGTGCAGTCTGGACTTTGGGACCACTCAGTGGGAGCTTCAAAGGAAAATACAAGCTGGTTACCGGCCATAGAGGACCTTAAGAAAGATTTTGAAAATCAAATAAGAGAAGTGCAGGAAAAACTGGGAAGAGAAATGAGAACAATTCAAGAAAATTATGAAATGAGAGTCAACAGCCTGACTGAGGAAAATAATACCTTAAAAAACAGACTGACTCAAATGGCAAAGGAGGCCCAAAAAGGCAATGAGGAGAAGAATGCCTTAAAAAGCCGATTTTGCCTGATGGAAAAAGAATCTCAAAAACTCAATGAGGAGAAATCAAGATGCTGTTAAACAGATACAAACAAATGAAAGAATAGAAGGCAAAGTGAAATATCTCATGGGAAAAACCACTGACCTGGAAAATAGATCTAGGAGAGATAATTTAAAAATTATTGGACTACCTGAAAGCCATGATCAAAGTAAGAACCTAGAAATCATCCTCCAGGAAGTTCTCAAAGAAAATTGCCCTGATGTTTTAGTACCAGAGGGCAAAATAGAGGTTGAAAGAATCCACTGATCACCTCCTGAAAAAGATCCCAAAAAGAAAATTCCTAGGAATATTATAGCCAGGTTCCGGAATTCCCAGATTAAGGAGAGAATATTACAAGCAACCAGGAAGAAACAATTTGAATATTGTAGAAACACAATCAGGATAACCCAGGATCTGGCAGCTTCTACACTGAGGGATCAAAGGGCTTGGAATATGATATTCCGGAGGGCAAAGGAGCTGGGATTGAAACCAAGAGTCACCTACCCAGCAAAACTGAGTATCATGTTTCAGGGGCAAATATGGTCATTCAGTGGAATAGAGGACTTTCAAGCATTTTTGCTGAAAAAACCAGAGTTGAATAGAAAAATTTGACATTCAGATACAAGAAGCAAGAGAAGCATGAGAAGGTAAACAGGGAAAAGAAATCATAAGGAATTTATCAAAGTTGAATTAGTAACATTCCTACATGGAAAAACAATAATTGTAACTTATGAAACTTTTCTCAGTAGTTGAAGGGATTAGAAATATATATATATTTGTCTATATATGAGGGTATATGGGCATATGAATACATATGTGAATGTGTGTATATATGTTTACAGGTATACAAAGATAGAGGGTACAGGTCCAATTTAACAGGAAGGAATGATACTTAAAAGGTGAAATTAAGAGGTGAGAGAGGAATATAATGAGAGGAGATGGGGAGAGACAGATTGGGGTAAACTATCTCATACAGAAGCGGCAAGGGAAAATGGTTACAATGGAGGGGAAGAATAGGAAGGCAAAAGTGAATGGTTCAACCTTATTCCCATTGAATTTGGCTTGAGGAGGGAGTGAAATACACACTAACTAGGGTATCTCACCCTCCAGGAGAATAGGAGGGGAAGGGGATGAGAGGGGGAATGATAGAAGGGAGGGTAGGCTGGAGGGGAGGGAGGTTGGAAGCACTCACTTTTGAAAATGGACGGGATCAAAGTGGAGAGTAGAGCAGGTGGGAGGTGGGATGGGAGGGAGGGAAGTGTACTCAGTCTTTTACAATGTATCTACTATGTTATTGTTTTGTATTAACCACACGTGTAACCTATACTGAACTGCATATCTTCCTAGTAGGGGTGGGTGACGGGGAAGGAGGGGAATGAATCTGGAATTGAAAGTTTTGAAATCAAATATTCAAATATGTGTATATATATATATATATATGTGTGTGTGTGTATATATATATATATATATATATATACTATTATTAATACCATCTTACATGTAATTGGGAAATGGGATGTGCAGGCACTGAGGCATAGAGATCCACTGGAAAAGTGGAAAGGGGTATGGGGGAAAATGTGGGAGAGAGCAGATTGGAGGAGGGGATATCCTGTGGGACTGCTATTTTGGGGAGGTGGGGGGGAAGAAATGGGGAGAAAATTTGTAACTCAAAATCTCGCGGAAACGGATGATGTAAATCAGAAGTTAATAAAGCATTATAAAAAAATAAAATAAAAAAAAGAAGAAGCAGATGCACTCCCAATAAATTAGGACTGACCCCATTTGAAATTATGTTTAGAAGACCACCACCCATTCTTCCTCTAATCCAGGAAGACCTAAATGCTGAAATCACTAACTCTTCCCTCATCAAGTACCTACAGAGTCTGCAGAAGAATCAGAAAAAACTCCTCCCCTCAGTCTGTGCCACCCTCCTGGTTCCAAGCTCAGCCTCAGCACCCATTTCAACCTGGAGATTCTGTGCTGGTAAAGAAATTCACCACTATGGGTCTTGATCCAAGGTGGAAGGGGCCACATGTTATGATCCTCACTAATCCCACTGCTGTCAAAGTGGACTCTATCCCCATCTGGCTGCATTATACCAGAGTGAAGCCTGCTGTCACCTCAGAATGGAGAGCAGAAGTCCACGAGGACCCCCTAAAGCTAACTTATCTGATCCTCTTCCTGATACTCCTTGTGCTGTCTCCCAAAATCCCCATGCCCCCAGACCAAGCTATACCTGGGTGGCAACCACAGGAAATGGACAATCCTGGACTTTCCAGAACCCAGAACACATACAGCTCCCCCTCAACTCCCTTTTCTCCCGAACTGGACTATTTTGGGGCCCCCCAGCAGATTCAGGTTACCTGCTCTGTTTAGACACAGGATGCCCATGCTTTTGTGATTGTGTCACAGCTTACCACCTCCCCTCTTCTAGCCCCAGTGCCTCCTTGTGCTACAGGGCAGGGAGTAGTGGGGGATCAGACCCATTGTTCCAAATGCATGCAATCAGGTCTGACCCCTGGCAACCCATGCTCTATCTCACCATTCAAAACCCCTCTGACCCCGCCTGGGGAGTCCTGATCTCTTGGGTCCTGGGAATCATCGTCCCTGCCTGGGGGACTATGGTCGCTCTGGATGAGAAGGAGGAGGGGCAGGTGGGAAAGATGGTACTACTGACTGTAACCAAGAAGGCTCCTGTGCCCCTCCCTACCCGGTCGTCACCCCCTTGGTCCCATAAGGGACTTCGCTATCCCTGCCCCAAGGGGGAACCCCGATGTCCAAATCACAATACCAGCTGTCACCATATGGGCCCTGGTCAGGTCATACGCTCCCCCATCTTCAAAGATTCAGGAATCTCGCAATTATCTGATCCCCTTACTTACCCTCTTGTCAGCTGTTCATAAAACACTTAACAGCTCTAACCACATGTTGGGAAAAGATTGCTGGCTCTGTGTTGAACCCCAGCCTCCTTACTATGTAGGTGTGGCAGTAAATGCCTCAGTTACCCCTACTTCCAACACAGAGAATTGTGAGTGGGACCACCCAAGGCTCACCCTCAGCGATGTACAGGGAACAGGTTTCTGCCTCATATCATCCAGCACTCCTTTATCCAGCTCTTGCTATAGCTCAATTTGTGGACAAACCCACGAGATTCAGGCCTCTAGCTCAGACTACTTCCCTGCCCCTCTACGAGCCTGGTGGGCATGCCACGATGGCCTTACCCAGTGAGTCTCTGCTACAGTGTTCCTCAGAAAGCAATAACACACTGAGGGCCCCCTGTGTATCCTAGTGGCCATAATTTTCTGGGTTACCCTTCTCCCAGGTGAACAAGGTTGGCATTACTTTTCCCCAGAAGGGCAACTGAGCCACCACCGAAGGCGGGCAGTACCACTCCTCATTCCCATCTCAATGGGCTTGGGCCTTGTGGGTTCTGCAGCAACTGGGATGGCAGCCTTGATTAAGGGGGAGGCCAACTATCAGGCCTTAAGTGCACAGGTAAATATCGACCTCTCTCACATGGAGCAGTCCATCTCAGCCCTGGAAAGACAGGCGGACTCTCTGGCAGAGGTGGTTCTCCAGAACCGCAGAGGCCTTGACCTTCTTTTTCTTAAAAAGAGTGGCCTGTGTGCAGCCCTTGGTGAGGCTTGTTGCTTCTATGCAAACAATTCTGGAGTGGTGCAGGAGAGTCTGAAGTTGGTACGCCAGAATATTGCTAATAGACAGAGGGAGTTGGAAAAGTCTGAGAATTGGTCTCAGTCCCTGTTCAGGACATCTCCCTGGCTCACGACATTAGTATCAGCCTTGGTTGGTCCTCTCCTCCTCCTGACCATAGCCCTGATTGTAGGATGCTGTCTCATTAATCGCTTTCTACAATTTGTCAAGTCCCATGTCAACTCCGTTAAAATGTTAATTGTCAGGGACCCCCGCTACCATCCTTTAGGAACAGAATTATGTAACCTGGATGATGTGGCCCCAGCCGTGTCAAAGGTTTGACATACCTACAAAGAAAAGTAGGGAATGTTGAGCACAACTCCACCCTTCCCTCCTCAACTGATCTGTGAGCAGGAATTTTAGCTTAGGTAAAATCCCTGCTGGATATTTCTCCATTCTCTCCCCTGCACCCCCCCCCCATATTTCTCCATTCTCCCCCCTGCCAGATATTTCTCCATTCTTCCCCATCTCCTGTCCCCCCCTGCCCCCACCAGATATTCCCCATCTCGGCCCATTCTAGGTTCCCTGTCCCTCTCAGCCTAGGGTAAACTTCACACACGAGGGAAATTCAAAAATACATTGTCAAATCACTGATTGTAGTCTCTCCTTATGTAAGCTGACTCCCTTTAAAAAACCAGCACATTGTCTGTGCCAATTCACTGTCTGATCTGGGTATGTGACCCCGACAGTCCAGTCCCGCAGCAATAAAATCCACTTCCAAATTTTACTCTCGGGGATCTTTTGTCTCGCTCCTTTCGGCTCAACACCCATCCAGTATTCTTTATACCTACTTTCCCTTACATTTTCTGCCATCCAGTGACACCATCTTCCTTGCACAAGACACTCCATTTCCTATCTCTAAGAACCTTCCCTGGTTGCTCCCCAAGCCTGGAATTCTCTCCCTCCTCATTTCTGTCTCCTTGTTTCCTTTAAGTCCCAGCTAAAATCTTACTTTCTACAAGGAGCCTGTCCCACTCCCCTTAATACTAGTGCTTTCCCCCTGCTGATTTTCTACAATTCACTTTGTAAATATGTTGCTTGTACTTAGCTGTTTTTATGTTGTATCCTCCATGAGACTGGTTTTTGTTTTTTTTGTTTTCTGTTTTGCCTTATTTTGTATCTCCAGCACTTAGCAAAGCACATGGCACACAGCAATCACCTAATAAGGCAGCTAGGTGGTGAAGTGAATAAGAACACCGAGACTGGAGGACCTCAGTTCAAATTTGGCCTCAGACCCTTACAAGCTGTGCAAGTTACTTAAGCCTGTTTGCTTCAGTTCTTCATCTGTAAAATGAAGTGGAGAAGGAAATGGCAAACCACTCTAGTATCTTTACCAAGAAAGACCCCATATGGGGTTATGGAGAGTTGGACATGAAACGACTCAATAAATACCTAATAAATGCTATTGACTGATTGATAGAGGGAAGGCACAGAATGTAATTAGTTTAAGGAAGAAATTTTCCATCCCACTTCAGCTTGATGGGCACAGAATGAATCATATTAGCAATGTAATCTCAAAGTATAAAATAGATTTTAAGGATCAACACCACTGCAAAATGTGAGTAAGTTTTTAGTCAAATTAAGAGAATTATAGGGAAGGCTTTGAACATTGGATAAAGGCTAATCACATCACATAGGAAACTTCCATGTTAATGACTAAAAAAAAAATCAGTTTTGCTGCCTTGGGGCTGTGTCTAAAACATCAAACCAATCTACCAGTAGAGCATGTTCTTTTCTAGATTTGGAGCCAGACTGGAGAAAGAACCATGCTCTTGAAAAGAACAACTGATGGTTTGATGGAGAAGGGGGGAGGAGAGGACTCTTTCTCCTCCCTTCCCCCCACTGACAATTGGAGATACCAGGTCTAGGAAGAGACAACTGCATCCAACTGGTAGCAGAGAAATACTGAGACTAGATACAGGTGAGGAAAGTTGCCAAAGGAAAAAGACAGCTTCAGGGAGTACAATCCTACCTGGTGGGGAGAAGTGCCCACTGTGGATTCAGCTGATGTGATTGGTGCAGAGGACTCCATATTAGCATGTTCACCATTTTTCTTTTCATTTTTGCTATATTTAACAACAATGTTGCTAAAATATGTTATTGCTTAAGTCCAAGGAATGGGTGGGGGGAGGAAGGGGAAGACACTTTGGGTGGTACAGCCGTAGATTTCCTATTTTTAAATATTTGTGAGAAGTATTTCATATTATGCCCAACAGTAGAGGGTTTTTTTTTTAACCTTGTGAAAACTATGGACTGCTTCTCAGAATGCATAAAATACATGGGATTACAAAGTATATTGAAATATGGTTACAAAACATTTTTTAAAAAGACAAGTTCCCAGGCCCAGGTTAAGAACAGTAACTTTAGAGAAATTCAGAATATAAGCAGTGTTCATTTTCAATTTCTCCACAATGCCTTTCAGAGCCACACTTGGATATCATGGAAAGCTCCCTCTCAGGCATACCAGAAAGGGATTAAGAGCACTGGCTGGTGACTTGTACAGAGCACCACCTAGTGGAAAACCCAGATATACTCCCTCATTGGATAATTAATATAGTGACACACTGCCTTTTTGTAGGTTTAAGGAGGACAGCACATGAATAGATTTGGCCTACTTATACTACTTCAGTACCCCATGTTATAACTTATATACAGTTATATGCATGGTCTTAGATGTCACTTAACTTTTACCTTACATCCAACTGAAATCTACCTCTAGGTAATTTCTAGGTTCCCAGTTTTGCCCTTAAAGACCAGCAGAACAAGTCTAATCTTTCTTTCGCATAACAGGTCTTCAAACACTCAGAAACAGCCATCATGTCTCCAAGTCTTCTATAGGTTAAATGTGTTTGATTTCTTCAATCGTTATATGACATGATTTTAAGATATTGCACAATTACCTTCCTCAGGATATTCTTCAGCTTATCAGTGCTTTTCTTAGCACTAAGAACACAATATTCTGGAAGATATTCTAAGAGTACAGTGAGACACATGTAGCATATTTGGATAGAGTCAACTTCCAAAGCAGAGAAATAATTGAGTGATGGTAGCAGAAGGAGAGTCTGGAAGCAGTAATGGGGAATATGGAGTATTCGGACTTCCTCTCTATGTATGTGCCAACATATAACCAGAACTAGAATGAACAGCCAGAGATGCAGCATCTTCTGAGGAAAGCAACGTCTCCATAGGTGTGGATGATGTAAAGAGGAAGAGTTCTAAAATAAATGGAAGTTTGTGGAGCAGAAATTCTGGGGGGCACAATGGAAGAAGCAGGCAGAGTTAGAGTTGAACATGGTAAGAGATGGTAATGAGATGGATGGTGAGAAGAGAACTGAAAATGGTGTCGGGGAAGGGAATAATTAATTCTTAGGGAACCCTGGAATCAATATCACAGAAAGTGGAAGGATAGTAAAACATTATGGGAGTTTGATAACTTAGGGCAATGAAAACATGAAAGAAATAGAACACTTCTTGACTGGTCTTTGCATCAAGATGACTCAATATCATTCAATGTAGATCCTGACAGTCTTCAGGTCCTTCTCAGGACCTGGCTTATAGTATTCCTCTCAATCAATAGTCACCAAGCATCTATTAGGCACCTACTATATACCAGGATCTATGTTAAATTGTTAGGAACACACACACACAAATGAAATAATCTCTACTCTCAAGGAGCTTATACTCTCTGGAGGAGCCAACATGCATGTGTATATATATACATTTATATGTATATGCATACAGAAGAAGTCTATACAAAATATACTCTAATTAAGGAGTTAGATCATTTGTAGCTAGGAGGAGGAGGGGGAAGCAGGTATGTAGACCAGAGTGATATTTGATGTTCAGATTAAAGGAAGGGAAGGATTTTATGAGGCAGAGGTTGAGGAGGAAAGTGCATTCCACGTACTGGAGATAGCCAGTGCCCAGGACCAGAGATGGAGCACTGGGTTTGATGAAGAAAATTAAGGCTAGTTTGGCTGGACCTTAGAGTGGGAAGAGGGATAATGTATAATGAAATTAGATAAATAGGTTGAAACAAATTTGTGAAGAGCTTGAAAAGTCAAAAAGAGGAGTTTATATTTTATTCTATGAAGAACAGAGAGCCATTGGAGTTTATTGAGTAGGGCAGTTACACTTCCAGATCTTTGTTTAAGGAAAATAATTTTAGCATCCCTGTGGAGGACTGATTGGGGGGGGGGAACAATTGATGCACAGGAAAAAACAATTAGTAAACTATGTCAACAAATCAGAGAGGTGAAGAAGGCCTGAATTAAAAAGAGAAAGGGGAAATAGACTAAATAGTAAGAAAGGAATGGATTTTGAGGATGTGGAGAGAAAAATGAAAAGATCTAGAAAGTGAGTTGATATGTGGGGTGTGAGAGAGTGGGCGGTTGACAATGCCAAGGTTATCAACCTAAGAGATGAGAAAAATGGTACCCTAGACAGAAATAAGGAAGTTTGATACATGGGAAAGTTACGGAGGAAATATGGATTATTCTGTATATTTGAGATGCCTATCAGATATAAAGCTTGAAATGTCAAATGGCAAGTTTGTGATGCAGAACTGAATTCAGAAGGGAGAGTAGGGCTGGATATATAGATTTGTGAGTCCATATACAAAGAAAGACATTATAATAAAAGCCACAGGAGCTGGTAAGGTCACCAAGAAAAAGTATACAGAGAGAAGGACAGAGCCTTAACGCTTGGTTCCTTCAAACCTAGTCTTTGTCACCACCATGATATTTAATCCTTATATTCTGAAGTGTTCCCCCAGGCTTTCATTCCTGCCCAGTCCTTATTTTACTCCTTTACAAGTCTTAAACTAATGGTTCTAGTTCAGGGATGGGGAACCTTAAGGCTATATGTGGCCTTCTGGGTCCTTGGGTGCAGCCTTTTGACTGAGTCTAAGTTTTATTGAGCAAATCCTTTCATTAAGGAAATTTGTTCTGTGAAGTTTGGATTCAGTCAAAAGGTTGCACTTGAGGACCTAGAGGGCCACGTGTGGCCTTGAGGCAGTGAGTTCCCCATCCATGCTCTAGTTCAATATCAAATTACTCCCTTTGAGCCCTTATCCTGACACCCATCCTATCTAACCAGATCTGAACCCTGGATTACTCCTACCATCTGCTTCCACAGCTCCTATTCACTTTTAGGAGGAAGTCATTTACCAAAATAGAGTAAGTTCTTTTCAAATTTATGTAATCTGATTTTAGCTGGGCTCTCACTACAACAAAGCAATCCTTTCACACTCTTTAATTGATTCTCTATCTCACTTCCTATAGTGGCAATTAAAAAATTCTTCCCTCTTTAAACCTCCCACAATTTCTAACCTGAGGGCATATACTTTACTAAGAAAACAAACTCCATTAGTACAAGTCCCCCAACTCAATTTTCCCATATTTCAGAACACATCCTCAGTGTCCCTCACTGTCTTTACTTCAGTCTCTTCTTGTCAAGGCTAATCCTTAACTTTCTCCTCGAGCAGTTTTGCCTCCAAAGTTATCCCCTTTCTCTCTTTTATCTTCAGTTTCTCTCTATCTTGGTACTATTCCTCCCTTGCTACCTACAAACACATCTGCCTTCCCCCAATTTTTAAAAAGTTAAACAAACAGGGGCGACCAGGTGGCTCAGCAAGTAAGAGCATCAGCTCCAGTGTCGGGATGACCTGGGGATCAAATCCAGGCTCAGATACTTAGCACCACACCCAGAAATAACTGGCCATGTACCCTTGAGCAAGTTACTTAACCCCACTGCTTTAAAAAAAAAAATTAAAAAAAAAAGTTAAACAAAGTCTTTCAGATTCTTAGATGTAAGAGAACCTGAAATATGGAAAGGGTCCAGGTTGTAAAGAGCTTTAAATGCCAGAGTAGTTTATATTTGTTAAATTGGGGAGTGTGAATATGAATTTTAGGAATATCATTTTGGTGGTTGAGATGAGAATGATATAAGAATAAAATTACAGTACAGAGTCTAAACTAGAGTAGTAACTGTGTGAATAGAAAGGGACAAATTCTAGGGATGCTGTGGAGACAGAAATGACAAGATTGGACAAATTACAGGGTCTGTGAGAGGAGTGAGTGTGAAAAGGTGAAGATGATACTGAGATGGACAATATGATAGGATGATATCACCCCTCTGCTATGTACAGTGGATCATGTTATATAGCTACCTTACATTAAAGTGTGCTTGAATTTTTATCTCTTGTGATCCATTAATTCTAACAGCTACTTGGCTTGTACCTTAGGCAGGCAGTATCAAATTTAAAAAGAAAACAGGGACTACTCAGCCATATATAAGGATTTCTGCATTCCTGTAGATGGCATACTGACTTAGAAAACTATATATTAACATTATTCATGTTGTCATATTCTTATTTATTTTGTTAAATATTTCCCAGTTACATTTCAGTGGGGATATTACGGCTGACTGGCCACATCAGCCTAGACTACAGCATCTAACACCCCTCAGGCTCAGGATCAACCCCAACTTGGGGAAGGCAGGAATCACCACTCACCACCCAACCCCTCCCTACTTGCTACTCAGGTGAAAGAGTAATCCCATACCCCATCTAGCTCCCTCTGCAACATTCAGTGGAGGCTGTGAGCTTCATTATTCATCTGTCACCTGCTATTACCCATATGGCTTCTCTTCTTTATCTTCCTCTCCCTGTATTAGTCACCTCCATCCCCTCAAGCTGTGTCCTGTATTTCTTCGGTCTCAGCCAAACTCCTTAAAAAGCTGTGCTGTCTTTACTTCCTCTTTACTCACTCCTCAAGCTTGTGTAATCTGGCTTCTGAGCTCATTAATCAACTGAAACTGCTTAATGGATGAATATGACAGACTCTTCTGAGTCCTCATCATTCTTGACCTGTCTGCTACATTTGACACTGCAGACCACCTTCTCCTACTGATAACATCTCCTCTCTGGATTTTTGTGGAAGAGAGAACAAGGCTGACGAATTTGTGCGATTCTGCCTCACTTAAATTCAATTCACACACAAGTCAATTACTATTTTACCCCAACATTGGGATGTTGTTGGTCCCCTTTAAAAATGAAGGACGAATGACAAACAAGAAGAAGAAGTAGTAGTAGTAATGAGTTAATTTTCAAACACTCAGAAATCAGATGTAAAGGGAAAACTCAGAAGATGGGTAGGATTGGGAGCGGGGGATGATGAGCACTATTTTAGACATTTTAAATTTGAGGTCCCTCTTTCATCTGAAATATCTAGTAGGGAGTTGGGGATGTGCGATTGAAGTTAGGAGACATGTACATAAAGGTGATAACTGAACCCATGGGAGTAGATGAGTTCACCAAGCGAGAGAACATTCAAAGAACAGCTTTCAGGGACAGAATATTGGGTTGCCAATTGGATGACTATTTCAATAGTCTAGGTGAAAGAAGCTGAGGGGTAAACTTAAGGAGGTCATCATGTAAATAAAGAGAAAGTCATATGTGTGAGAAGGTGTAATTTAACATCTTATTGAATTCGGAGCAAGTGAGAGTGAGGAGATAAGGATGGTGCTTCCCTTGACAGTAACAATGAAGTTCAGAACAAGGAGATGATTTTGGTAGAACCATAATGAGATCTTTAGTGAACTTCCATCAGCAACTGTGTGAAGGATGAACTGGAGAAGAGAGAGACATGATACAGGGATACCAATTAAGAGGCAATAGTTCAGGCAAGAAGTTCCGGGAGTCCAAACTAAGGCTGTATCTCTGTGAGTTGTACACAACTGGATGGCTTGCCTTTAAAAGTGGTGGGTTCCCTTTCTTTGGGGGTCTTCAAGCAAAAGCTGGATGATAATTTGCAGTATACATAATAGTGAATGGGTTCCGTTAGATGATTCCTGATGTTCCTATCAGCCCTCCATTTTTATTACAGCCAGACCATAAAGTTTTAAATGCCAGAGGAATTTGTATTTTATCCCCCTGGCAAGAGACAGCCACTGTTTTCTCACCCAGATAAACTGCAATAACTATTTTCTTTTCTAAGGGAACCATAAAAAATAATAATAATAAACTTTAAAGCTCTTCTATAAGAACAGAAAGGACTTTAATAAATTAACCTCCCTAGAAAATTAAAAAGTTTATCCCTACTCATCTTACTGCATTGAAGGCGTGATGAGGTGTTTAGATCATACTCTATAATTGTCTCTCAGGTGTCACCCTGGGTCAACAGATAATAACCCTCTGTGACAGTGGTGACTGCCTGAGGGCTACCACAGTAAGATGGGAGTTGCAGTAGGGTTGGGAATGGGGAAAACATGTAAACACATTCTATAAAGGTCATTTAAAAGTCTCTGGGGTATTTGAATAGAAAAAAAAAAAGCCCACTAGACTAGAAGTCTGATGACAAAGTTCTGGATCTAGTCCTAGCTTTACTACTAATTAACCCCAAAAGAAATGGATATTTTTTTTAGTACAACTCCTACATAAACACCTTCACATTTTTCAATGAAAACAAAGTTTAAATTAAAGTCAACAAAAGCAGGACTAACACGGAGAATTCATTTAACCTCTAGTAAATAGCACTGCAATTATTTAATACAGTAAACAAAAATGAGGTCAAATTTGAGTCAATCTATGTCCATTGTAGTCAGCATAGGCTCATAACACAAATGAGATGCTTGCCACATTTGAGAGTTACGCACATAATTTCAAAGTTAAACAATCTTTGTGTGGAATTTTAAAGGTGCCATATCTGATTTATTTCTCAACTTTATTCATGTTTGTAAATACAATATGATAAACTGGCTTGCCCATAAACAACTTTTAAAACTTGAAATAATCAGAAAATCATTTGAAATTTTCAAGAATTAAATTTCTATTTGTTTAAAATATTTCTTGTCTTGATTTTTAAAAATGAAACAATATTCCTTAGTAATTCCTTTAGTAAAAACACAAAACCAGATGGGTTTTTTAACAAAAATCTATTTATTTATTTTTAGTTTTCACCATTCATTTCCACAATATTTTGAGCTACAAATTTTCTCCCCATCTCTCCCCTATCCCCCACTCCAAGATGGCAAGCATACTGAATACCCCTTCCCCCAGTCTGCACTCTCTTATATCCCCTCATAACCAGTTTTTTTTTTAAGAATTCATTAGAGCATATAAAACTAGCACAAGCAAAGAGTCAATAACAATGATGGAAATTCAGAAAAAGAAAAGATCCCACATCCAGAAAATACAATCCCTAGTCTATTAACAGTGATTCACAATTATAGTTAATAATGGACTTCTATATTAGCCTTTTACACTTTTGCTTGAAACAGATAGCATGAAACCTAATAATTTGATAGTGCCCATGTGGAATATATTAATAAGAAATCTCCCCCCAAAAATTATATTTTTGTTTTTTTTGTATCTCTCTATCATACCCATGATAGAAAGCCACCAATCATAGACCTGATCTCAATAATGATGGGCACCAAGCTTCAAACAGTTCCAGTTTTTTTTTTCCTGACTTAGAATGGTTCACCCTTCCTTGGGCAGCAGCATGGTAGCCTCAGCTCTCAGAGGTTCACCATATTGATTCAGGACTTATTGTAGATACATGATTGGTTTTGGACATATTACAGCTCAGAACTCCCAAACCCAAGTAATCTGTTTCAGAATCCCCAGTAGCCCAGACTATAATTTGTACCATCATGCCTAGCCAATTAGATGTTTTTAATAAGCAAAATCAAACTTTTTTTTTAAACCACATGTGACATTAAAAGATGATTTGCATTACATAAAGTTGCTTTTATAAGTACTAAGTGTCAAAAGCCCCATCTGAAGAGAGAAATGTTGGTGCTACATGAAGCAACTGATATGCTTGGGATAATTCTTGGCAAATTATTTGCAGCTACACATGGTATAACTTATAGAGAAATGCCCACGTGTCCAAAGATTTTCATGATTAGTTGCAAAATTAAAATCTTTTTGCATTGAAAATGGATGAAGCAACAAATGTTCATTTGATTACATATATGTAATATATTGTTGAAACTCATTAATAAAGATTTGTGTTTGCAAACCTATTCATGGCAATTTTACGCTAAAATTAATTTTTGATGTAGTTGGAAATTAAAAAATAATACAGTGTGGGAGTCTTAAATTGGACTCTGAATTGAGCTCAATCAATGCCAGACAAAATTCAGTTCTATAAACACTAATTTAAAAGGTATAATTGAGTATATTATATGCTTCACAGTCAAGTATTTATATAAAGAAATATGAATGACATATTACAAACAAGTTTCAAGTTGTTACAAGGGTAATCAAGTTTATAAATACATTCTATTAAAAAGAAAAGACTATTTGCAAAATTGTGTGATAATCTGAGGATGTCATTTTTAAACTATTGTGAAACATGCTGGCTTTTTCTTGCCAAAGTGCTTCAAAGGATGTTACAGTAAAAGAGGAAATTGTCATTTTTCTTAGTAATAATGATGAGGCAAATTAATTTTATAGTAAGAAGGCCACCCTGAAACTTAGTGACTATTTGTTTAAATATTACTCTAACTCAATGCAAGGTTATCAAATTTATACTCTGATTCATAAATAGAACATGATCTGTGGATACTAACTTCATAAGCTTATATTTGTGATGTTTCCCAATTTAAAAAAAATTTGCCTCTGCAAATGAAACAGGAAAATAATGATCTGCTTTATGACTGATTTATATAACCAAATTCTATTTTATTTTAAAGACATAAATATTTTTTCTTCTTTTTTTTTTTTGGAGGGCAATTGGGGTTAAGTAAACTTGCCCAAGGTCACACAGCTAGGTTTTGTGTGTGTGTGTGTGTGTGTTAATTGTCTGAGACTCAATCCGAACTCAGGTCCTCCTGACTCCAGGGCCGGCACTCTACTCACTGTGCCACCTAGCCACCCCGACATAAATATTTCTAAATATGAATATTTAAGGAACTCATATGCCATGGACAAATGTTATACATTTGGTCTTTACTCCATCTGATAATAGAACTGTCTTGTGATAGGACATTAAAACAAGCCAGAGATGAAAAAGGAGGCCACTTAGAAGGGTATTGATCTGGTTTATAAAACAATCAAGAAAAAATTCCCCTTCTTGAAGACAGAACAAACAAAATTTTCCATTTTCCACAATCTTTCAAATATTACTGATAGTATCAGTAATCACAGTTGCTAGTTCTTTCAGTAGCTGAGTATGTATTTCATCTGGGCAGTGTCTTAAATCCAAGCTGATGAATACAATGCTAATGACAAGAGTTCCATAGGGTTTCCTTGTTTACAATCAGGTCTCTTGATGTTCTTTGCAGTTTACTACACAGCTTCTGGAGCAATGAACCAAGAATTCACTCAAAGTGAAATGGTTCTCAGGAATAGGAGCTCAGATGAATTGGTCCAACTATTCTGGAGAACAATTTGGAACTATGGGCCATAAAACTCTGCATACCCTTTGATCCAGCAACACCACTACTAGGTCTGTTTCCCAAAGAGATCAAGAAAAGGAAAAAGGATCTATTTATATAAAAATATTTATAGCATTTCTTTTTGTGGTGGCAAAGAATTGGAAATTGAAGGAATGCCTATCACTTGGGGAATGGCTGAACAAGTTGTGCTATATGATCGTGATGGAGTACTATTGTGCTACAGGAAATAACAAGTAGGATGGTTTCAGGAAAATCTGGTAAGACATATATAAACTGATGCAAAGTGAAGCGAACAGAACCAGCAGAACATTGTGCACAGTAACAGCAATATTGTAAGGATGATCAACTGTGGAAGTCTTAGTTACTCTGATCAATGCGATGAATCAATACAATTCCAAATAAACCATGATGAAAAATGCTGTCCATCTCCAGAGAACTGATGAACTCTAAGTGCAGAGAGAAGTACACTTTTTTTTTACTTTACATTTCTTGCTTTTTATTGGTGTTTTGGGGTTTTTTTGCAACATGGCTAATATGGACATATGTTTTGCATGACTTCACATGTATAATTGATATCATATTGTCTGCCTTCTCTCAATGGGTGGCAGAGGGATAGTAAGGAGGGAGAGAATTTGGAACTCAAAAGTTTTTTTAAAAAAGTTTTTTTTAAAGGAATGGGAAGTAAAAACATCAGGGACAGACAGTGAGTATAGAAGGAGGAGGATAGAAAAGAAGGTTTGAGTGAATTGAGAAAGAGGAAAATCCTTGAAATGACCTGATGGCAAAGTTAAAAATGGTGGTGGGGGGGGACAGAGGAGAGAAGTCACCTAAGGCTAAGAGAAGAAAAATTAGTAGGTCAAAACCGGGACTTCTTGCAAACAGTAAAATATGCTTACAATGCCTAGCAGAATTATTGTAAAAAAAAGGGTTTTGTAAACTTTAATATGCTATAAAAAGACAAATTATTACATTCTGCTGAGAAGACTATTGCAATAGCCTCAGTTGGTCTCCTTAACTCTCTTCCTTCTCAAATCAGTCCTCCATATAGATGCCAAAGGATGTTTCCTGTCACACAAGTGTGTGCCCGAGTGCTTTGTGCTAGACTCTCCTCCCTCCTCAGAGGCAGCCAGGCCTGAAGTCATGGAGAACTGAGTTAAAAATCCAACCTCAAGCTCTTCCTAACTATGTAATTAATCTTAGACAAGTCACAAACCTCTGTTTGTCTCAGTTTCCTCAGCTATAAAAAGAGGATAAGATAGCATCTATATGCTAAGGTTGTTGTGAGGATAAATAACATAATATTTGTAAAACACTTAGCACAGGTGCCATCTAAATGCCAGTTATTGTCATCATCATCGATCAATCCTTTCTCACTTTGGGAATTCATCAACTCCCAATCTCTGGAGATGATTCCCAGTTCTAGTCCCACTTTCTGACTAATGGACATTTCAGAATTGATTGGCATCTCAAACTCAACATGTCCAAAAATAGAACTCATTATCTTTCTACCCAAACCCCTCTCTCTTCTGTGTTCCTTACAATCACTGAAGGCAGCAAAGTATATAGTATACTTATGCTCCCCAACTTTCACAAATTTAGTGTCATCCCTGACTCTTCTACTTTCACTTGTCCTGCATCTCCAATCAGTTCCTAAATCTTATTTTTATTTCCATATCTCTTCTATCCATCTCCTTCTCTCAACTTACACAAGTCATTCTCTCTCTTTTTTTTTTTTTTATTAAGCAATCAGGGTTAAGTAACTTGCTCAAGGTTACACGGCCAGTTATTTCTGGGGGGTGGTGCTGAGTGTCTGAGCCCGGGATTCAATCTCCAGGTCATCCCAACACTGGAGCCAGTGCTCCTACTCGCTGAGCCACCTGGCCGCCCCTAAGCAATTGGGGTTAAGTAACTTGCTCAAGGTTACACGGCCAGTTATTTCTGGGGGTGTTTCTGAGTGTCTGAGCCCGGGATTCGATCTCCAGGTCTATCTCAACACTGGAGCCGGTGCTCTTACTCGCTGTGCTACCTGGCCGCCCCCACAAGTCATTCTCTTAAAAGTTTTAGCCCCTTAGCTCCTCGCAGCTGGAGTATTACAAAAGCCACCTACTTTTCTCTTGCTTTTCCAATTCTTTATCCACACTACTTCCAAAGGAAGTTTCCTTAGGAAAGGTTGGACTACATCACTCCCCTTAATTGAACTCTAGTAATTCCCTAATGCCTTTAGAATTAAATATAAATTTCTCTTTGACATTTAATACCCTTCACAACATGTCCCCAACCTGTTTTTCAACTTTATATATTATTCCCCCTCCTTTGCATTCTACAGGTTAGCTAAACCAGCTTTCTTACTGTTCTTTATATGAGACAGTCAATTTCCTGCCTCTAGGACTCTGTAATAGCTCTGCCCCATGCCTGCAATATACTCCCTTTTCATCTCTCTGAAGAATTCCTGGTTTCCTTCAACACTCAGCTCAGATACAATCTTGTGTATGGACACCTAACTGATTCCCCTAGCTCATAGTGCACACAATTACCATTTATTAATTTGGTAATTCCTATATTCTTTATAAGAGGCCTAATGTGTAGAGAGCTAGCCTTGAAGCCAGGAAGATCTGTTCAAGTCTTGCCAGTGACACAGCCAGGCCGTGTGACCGTGGGCATGGCACTTAACCTCTCACTGCCCTGAGAAATTCTTTAATTTCATTCTTTAAGATTGTAAATTTCTGAGGATGAGCTGACCGGAACTGGCGGACATTTTCTATACCAATGAAATTATAGGTGTAGTCCCTACACTATTTCTATATTCCTTATTTGTGCATATGTTTCCCCCGACAGAGCGTGAGCTCCTTAAAGGCACGTTTTATTTCTGTCCTTCCCAAGTGCCTGGCACAGTGCTTGGTACAAAGCAGGCATTTAATAAATGCTTATTGATTGACTAGCAGAGGAAACTTCCAAATCAGTGAAACTATAGATCCATTTGTATATGTCAGAGATTTATCTGTTTGGTTTCAACATGTGCAAATTTAGCTGAATCCCTGAATTTATTAAATAAGTCACAGGAAGATTAAGATATTGGGAAAAAAGATATGCAATATACTGCAAAAATTGTTGTCCAGACCCAAATATTGGGAAATATAACTTTTTCACCATTAAGTTTTTATTTGGTGTTACAAAAATAAACATAAATCCTCTAAGACCTTTTACCCCCTCAATACATATGCCAGGGGCAGCTAGGTGGCACAGTGAGTAAATTACAGGCCCCAGAGTCAGGAGGACCCGAGTTCGGTTCAGGCTTCAGACACTTAACACCCACACAAAAAAACTACCCGTGTAACCTTGGGCAGGTTACTTAACCCCAACTGCCCTCCAAAAGGCAAAAAAAAAAACGCAACATATGCCAACATTTTTTCTACACAACAGTTTGCTGGTTACCTCTCTGCAAAGTCCTTCATTAGAGAAATGTGAAATTTAAAGATGTATATTTTTCCTTTTACAAAAGACAAATGTCCCAAATTTGCTGATCTTTTCTGTGATAACAAGCAGCCATCATTTGTGCAACCTAGAAGACATGTTGAAATCATACATACACACACACATTTTTTTTTCTTTTTGGATGGGGGAAGTCAGGGCAATTGGGGTTAAGTGACTTGGCCAAGGTCACACGGCTAGTCCCTGTTAAGTGTCTGAGGCCGGATTTGAACTTGGGTCCTCCTGACTAGGGCCGGTGCTCTATTCACTGCGCCACCTAACTGCCCCCACACTAACCTTCTTAATGTAAATATTTTCAAAAGATTACTGGTATCTTTTGTTTTTATATCACTTTCATTTTTTTTCCTCCTGTGCAACAAACATTTATTAAGTCCCTATTATGTGTCAAGAATTAAGGATACAAATAATCCCTGCCTTCAAAGGATTTACCCTCTACTAGAATTTTACATCAATCACATCTTCAGTCACAATTGTCATTTAGTTGTTAGGGCAGCTAGGTGCCTCAGTGGATAGAATGCATGGCCAAGAGTCAGGAAGACCTGAGTTCAAGTTTGATCTCAGATACTCAACTGGCTCTGTGACCTTGGGCAAGTCACTTAGCCCTGTCTGTCTCAGTTTCCTTATCTGCAAAATGAGCTGGAGAAGGAAATGGCAAACCACTCCAATATCTTTGCCAAGACAAACCTAAAAGGGGTCACAAAGAGTGGGACATGACTGAAAAACAACATTCATTTCACAATATACTTTTATAATAAAAGATTTTAAAAGGCCCCAAAATGCAGCTTAATAAAAACAAATCAATCAAGTCTGATAGTATATGAAGTGTTCCATATACACAGTCATCTAACTCTGCAAGGGGAGATACATTTTCATATCTCTTCTTCTAGGCCAGACTTGGTTACACAGCATAGAGTTTCATATTTATTGTTTTTTATCTTTCTATTTGCATTTCAAAGTTACTATGTGTATTTCCTATATTTGCTTACTTCACTTTGCATCAGTTCATATAAGTTTTCATGTCACTCTATATATTTTTCACATTCAGTTTTCTACAGTGCAATAATATTCCTTTATGTTCATAAAATCATAGTCTGTTTAGCTTTCCCCCCTCAATGGGCTATGTTGTTTTCAGTTCTTTGTTACTACAAAAAGGACTACTATAAACACTTTGGTGTATACTGGGTCTTCTTTTCTATCTCTGGCCTGCTTGAGGGAATATACCTAGTAGGGGGAATTCTGGATCAAAAATTGTAGACTTTTTAGTTACTGTCTTTGTATAGTTTCAAATTACATTCCAGAATGTCTGGAACAATTCACAACTTCACCTATGTCAGTATGCCTGTTTTTCCACAACCTCTCCAACACTGACCATTCCTACCATTTGTCTTTTTTTTTTTTTTTTGCTAACTTGCTGAATTTGAGGTGAAACTTCAGAATTATTTTGATTTCCATTTTTTCTATAACTAGTTATTTGGTACAATTTTTCCTGTGATTGTTCATAGTTTGCAGTTCTTTTCAGAAATATTTGTTCATATCCTTTGGCCTCCAATCCACTCAGCTTTTGGAGTTTTATATTTGTTAGTTCCTTATATATTTTGGATGTCAGACAAAGGTGACGTTTTAACAATGAATGAGGCAGTAATTGCTTTCTGTAAAACCTCAAGCTATGGAGAAAACATTTTGCAAACAGATGTTTGAAAATGTTTCCATCATTATGTGATTTTGTTACTGAAAACAATTCTTGTGAAAACTCATTTCTGAACGCTTTTAAAACCTAGAAAAAGAATTTTCTAACTTATTTAAAAATCTTCCAAATGAAAAGATTCAGTCATGATACCACTGGTTAAAAATACCATTTTTGTATTTAGATCCCCAGGGTTTAGCACAGTGCCTGGCACATAGTAAAAACCTAATAAATGATTATTGATGGTATAATGCATCACCTTCAGATTAGTTTGAAAAAAGAACTGGTTGACTTTAGACAAGGTGGAAATTTATTAGCCAACAAAAAACTTTTTGTTTAATTTTAATAATTGCTAGAATGAGGCTGAAAAATGATTATCATGATTTAGTAAGCATAGCCAATGGTTCACTTCTTACATTTGTTGCTATACATCTTTGTGAGGTATCTTTTTTAGCTATAGCAGCCATTAAAACCAAATAATGAATTAAAATGAACTTTTAAACATGTACATTAATATAAATTATAAATAATTATATGAACACATTGAAGGTATCTGCTTAAACTTTTTTCCTAAATGATAGCTGTTTGCATTAAAAAAAAAGTTAAAACTTCTGAACTAGAGGTATAAAATGAGATAACATACACATTCAGATATGACCAGTGTGGTGAATTGTTTTTCTTGACCAAATTTGTTACAAGGGAGGGCAAGTTAGGAAGGAAGAGAGAGAGGGAGGGAGGGAGGGAGGAAAGAAAGGAAGGAGGAGGGAGGGAGGAAGCCAGTATTTAGAAAAAAAATCAGGAGGGGACACAAACAGGACAATTTTGTTACTCCATGTTAAATTCAATCTATAACTTTAAAAATAAACTATTTAACAGAATATCACAGTTTTGTATGTAAGCTTCTTTTTTGTTCTTTTTATGCTTAAAGTTTATTTGTTGATGATTATTAAGGTTATAATAGAAAAAGAAATTTAAATTTTAAAAGGAAAAATGAATACAAACCATCTACCATTTATCTTCATTTCATGGGTTTTTTTTTTAAAGCAGAATGAATTGGGTGGGCTATTGCCTTAATGTATCACCTGCCAAGATTTGTTAACACTTTTTTTTTTACTGAAGCAAACTATTTAAAAATTTTGCTATTATGATTGATTAAACAACCAAAAAGTCCTTTAAAATGGGCAATAGTAGAAATTGGTTTTGTGAATTTGCAAATGGTTGTGTGAAGATGAAGAAATGACTCCCATGTCCACAGCTACACAGCTGGGCCTCTGGAACAAGAAATTGTGCTACTCAGTATATGGAAGTCAGCTTCCTTACGTCTGAAGCCCTGTTCAGCATCTGTTTGTCCAGGCAGAAGAGATGAGTCAGTTCAATACCAGAAACAGTAAGGGTCTATTCTGTGAGCTTATGGGGTGGAGTAGAAGATGAGCCGGTTAAATCAAAAGTGAGTAAATGTTTAAAGGAGCTAAAAATTCCCAGGTCAAATATGAAGGCCAACTTTCCCTACCGAGCCTTGGACTAGCAGCCTGGAAACACAAGTTGTAGTGTTGATTCTGTCATTACCTATTTGTGTGACCCCTGGGATCAAGTCACTTCTCCGGGGCTCATCTATGAAATGAAATGGTGGTCAGTCAGTCAACAAACATTTATTCATATTTACTAGATACCAGGCACTGGGCTTACAAAGAAAGGCAACAACATATCTGCTGCCTTTAAGGAACTCTGATTCTAATTGGAAGAAACAGGCTCTGAGTCTACTTTTCTAACCCCCACTTACTGGGGCAAGTAAGAGCAGGGTTAATACATAATCCCCTGAGGGATTAAGGGGTATCTTAATACCAGAGCTCATACATTCTAGTCAATGTATGCTTCCCTATGATTATCAGTGGATAGCAATCGGCCAGACTTAGTTTGTAGAAATGATTTATTAAAATGAGAAAGTAAGAACAGTAGATTAAAAAGAAAATGCTTCTCTACCCCCCAACAAATCTGCACAACATACTCTCCCATGAGGACATAAAGAGTCTAGGGAGAAGGGGGCTCACACTTACAACTTGCTGGCAAAGGAGGTAGCACACAACTCTGGAAGTCCCTTTGCTTAAGTCCTTAGAACCCTTGGATTTTGTGCTGGGATATTTATAGATTCTTGAGGCCTCCTTTTTTCAGCAGATCTCTTGACCCCTGATGCAGATGCTTTCACCAATCCTGGCTATTCAGAGACATAATATACCTGGTCAGGGCTGTTACTCCATCATTGTTGAAGGACTGTCACTTTCTCCAAGTTGTTACTCCCTCTAAGCTAAATTCCAGGATATGCCAGCCACTTTCTGAGATTATTTTGACTGATTATAAGAGAGTAGATGTGATGTCAGGGCCAACACACTGAACTAAGAAATTCTATTGGCTTTACAAAGCTAAATGGACCCCAAATTAGCCACTTACAGAAAAAAATGTCAGTTTTTTCTTCTCTCTCTCTCTCTCTCTCACACACACACACACACACACACACACACACAATCCTAACTATAAAACTCCATATTCCTTTTCCAAAATGAGGCTGTTCTGCTGCCAATCACTTTACACAGTTTCATCAATGGATCTGCCTACACCTCAGTGACACAAAATGCTTGATTTTAAAGCACAAAAATCAGGGTCCCGTGCTGGGAACTCTCAGGCAGAGGCCCCACACAGCAGGACCCATCTTCCTCTCCTCTCCATTGGCCTGGGGCCTCACAGAATGGAAGAACTTAATTAGTACCATACCATGGGAACCGGAGGTAAAAGAGAAAAAAAAATTTAAGAAGAGGAAAAATAAAAGATTAGCCTTCTTGCCTGGGTCAGAGGGAGAAAAAATTCAAAAGAAACACAGAGAAAAAGACTAAGTTGGGTGGGTATGTATTCCCAGCAGACTCTCCTATGGAGAAGGCAGGTTTATGTTCCCTGATGATGAAGCTGCTTTGACCATTGCTCCTTTTGGTGGAGGCAGGAATATTTATTCTTTTGCCTCTTTATCTAGTCAGCTGTTATGGGACAATCTGGTTTCAGCTAAGGGTCAGATGTCCAACTTCATCCAAACTACCAGGCTTTCCCTGGGAATAGAGCAAGGCTGCCCCCTTTGGGATGAAGCTCCTCCTTTCAGGATGTAGAATCCATCCCATGGGTTTTAATCCATTCTCAAGATGGTAGAGAAGGCATTATCTTAGGCTGGCTCTCTCCTTGTAATTAGTAGAATTTATTTTCAACAATTCAATTAAATAGCCGTTAATTAAGTGCCTACTCTGTGCAAGGTATTGTGCTGTGTGCTGGAGACAGAAAGACCACTGCCTTTAAGACTGTTCTGTTGCAAGGAGGTGGTTAGTAAAGTCAGTCACTGCATAAAATCAGAGCACAGCTATAAAACCTCTATTAATGGGTGTGTCACTTTACAAATGCTGCTTGAATTTCGATCTGCTACAAACAACAGCAGCTCCTCAACTATTTTATTCTACAGTATCAGTTATGTTTTATTGTTATAGTCTTTGATGTGACTTTATATGTCGCTGCAGGGGATATATTTTGTGTTATTCCTGAGGGCAGAATGGGGACCCATGATTGAAAATTATAATGAAGTGGCTTTTATAGTTCCATTCTGCCACTCTGCTGCATGATCCAAACTGGACCTACAGAGGCTATGTCTGGGAAGAGTTAAGCTTCTGGGCTCTGTACTCCCTTCACCCTAGTTTTTCCAATTTGTTACTTTGTGAGCCCTCTCCCATTTCCCTCGCCCCAATTCCTATATCTCTTTCTATGAGAATAATAATGGAATCCCCACTATATAAAGGCTGGGTTAATGGACTCTATCATTCCTTTGTGACTTCCCAGTTCACAATTGCCTTCCCTAGACATCACTGAGGTTGGCTAAGGTGAACTCTTAAGATCTCTTTGAATTGTATGAATGCAGAGCACCCCTGAATTTCAGATAGCAGACACACCTAAGGAAAAAAGCAACTGACCAATTCACCCTGAGGAATCTGATGCTTTACAAAATGTAACTTGGGCACACCACACCATCTCAAATCTTTAGGGAGGGAAGAGGGATATAGAAATGAAGAGATCCAGAAATGGAAACCTAATCACCTTCCAGAAATAATGCTTAATTCCAGAGTAGGGACAATGAAACAGGACCTGAGAGCCACCAAAAACTCCCTGCCCTCATCATATTTACTGGGTTACTTCTCCAAAAATTAATGGATTTGAAATTTGGAGACCTGGGTTCAAAATTAGGTTCTTACTAGTTATTCATTCAAATAACTAGGTGGCATAGTGGATAGAATGCCAGATCTGGAGTCAGAAAGATTCCTCTTCCTGAGACATATATTAGCTGTGTGACCGTGGGCAAGTCACTCAGCCTTGTTTGCCTCACTTCCTCATCTGTAAAATGAGCTAAGTAAGGAAATGGCAAATTACTCCAGTATCTCTGCTGAGAAAACCCCAAATACATGAAGAGTTAGACATTACTGAAAAACAACTGAACAACAAAAGCTGTTCATTCACTCATTCATTTCAACAAAATGTTTATCAATTACCTACTATGTGCAAGGCACTGAGCTAGATACTGAGGATAAAGAGACAAAAATGAAATAGTCCCTGTCCTCAGGGGGCTAGGAAGAAATAACATATAAAAAGATAAATCTATACAAAATATATATGGATGAATTTTGGGTTAAGATGGTTCCATGAAAGGTACAATGGAGCCCAACCTCACCTATATTCTAGCAATGATCTGAAAAGAGCACCAGATCATACACTGACCAAGATATTCAAAGAATAAGCTCCTTCATCAAGATGAACATAAAATAACCAGAAGTTGCAGGTGCTGGAAGTAGGGTTCTGCCAAAGGAGACAGCATGAGCACAAATAAATAGGCTAGAAGCCCCTGACGGTGGAAGTCCCAGCAAGGGGAATGGACAACCACAATGCACTGAGGAGACAGGATCCAGAGGGCACAGAAGAGGCTCAAATACAAATACATTTAAGCATTTGGAAGAGACTAAATGATGATAAAGTGCTTATATTCTAATAGGAGAAGAAGCAAGTATCCCTCTAGAATACAAATGACTATTAGGATCATATGGGCAATTAAATAAGACAACAGAGGAATTGAGGAGCTTTTGTTATGTTTTTATGTTCTTAAGAAAAGAGAAGTTAAAAAAAAGAATATACTAGGAAAGAAATGAGGACGAAAGGGAATTTGCTATTTCTCAGAATTAGAGTAATGTAGAAGGAGAATACTTGAAAATGAAGGAGGAAGGGGAAGTGGGGGTAGATGTCAAATGCACCACACTGTTATCTGAAATGGACAAAGGGGGGTTGAATACACACATACACAGTCTGGTGCAGAAATACATTACTATTCAACAGGGAAAAATTAAAATGAAGAATAATACCAGGGAAGGAATAGTCACTAGCCAAAAAAAAAAAAAATCCTGATCCTGAAGGGAGATTAAAAGAAGGGGAAAAATGTTTTGGTGGGGAAGGCATAACAAACCAGGGAAATTAGGAAAAAGCTTTCTGTAGGAGGTGACACATCAGTGGAGCTTTGAAGGAACAAAGTATTCCAAGAGCTGGGTACTAGGAGGAAATGATTCCCAGGAATGTAGAAGAGTCCATGAGAAGGCACAGAGGCAAGGGATGGAACCTTTTGTAGAGGAAAAAGGAAATACGTCAGTGTGGAGGAGAGTAATTTGAAAGAAATTTGGAAAGATAGGTTGAAGTCAGGTTGTGAATAGTTTTAAATGTCAAATACCGGAGGAGTTTGTATTTGATACTGGTGCCTATAAGGAGCCTAGAAGCTTCTTGCAAGCTCTTAGCTTCCTCATCTGCCCTTGTCACCTTTGGCTGGGCAATGGAGAGTAAGGACAAGTGGTTCTTAGTAGCCAAGGTGGGCCATTATTAACCTTATAACCATAACCATAAAGTTGTCTGAGCAAATGTCCTTGAACACAAACACTACAAAGTATATAAGAAATCTGGTAGGTCTTCCTTCCTAGAAAAGGATCACAGTCAGACAGTCTTAGAGCCAAGGATGCACCTTAAGAAATTGTCTAGACCTTTATTTGACAGATGAAGAAACTGAGGTTCAGTACAAACAATTCTGCTTCCCCCCCAAGCTATATGGACACCCCATTGCCTTCTAGGGGGAATCCTGTCTTGCCAGTGGTCCCTGACTAATGCTGAAGATGAGGGACATGCAAAGTGGGTTGTCAGGGAAGGAGTGTTCAATGGAGAATCAGGGTAGGAGTAGCACTGCATCACAGTGGGTGGGGAGATCTTGTAGGGCCTGGATAAGGTAGTTTCCCCAGTGCTAATTTATCAGTATCTGGGCAGCCGAGAGGAAGTGGGTTCAGCCAGAGTTTGTGTAAACATGACTGTTTTATTCAGAAACTCTAATGGGGTCCCTGCTCTGGTCTCCTCCAGTCCTGTTCTTCTCTACCCACCCACTTAGGCTTGGCCTGACAACTCTAAGAAACTGTTATGTAACTATAGGATCAAATAAGGATGTGGTGGGGTGGGGAAGACAAAGTCTTTCCAGGGAAAGTCTTAAAACAATCCATATATCTCCTGCCACTACCTAAAAGACACACGGGAAGGAGGTGGGAAATAAGTGGGTTCTGTAAAGGGGCATACTCTCTCCTTTGCCATATGCTAACTTTTAATAAAAAGTTTCATTAACCCCTACTCTACAAAGCTTTGGGAAGTGCCCAGACAAAAGCCAGGGTCTAGGGGGTTCAAGGTCGTAGCATAGCATAACTGGAAATAGTCATGGCATGATGGAAAAGTTCCCTACCTGGTCTAAAACATTTGGCTTCAAATTCTGGCTCAGTCCCTTTCTCACAAGCCACTTAACCTCTCTGGCCATTTTCCAACTTGTGATACAGGGATAACAAGCACTGATTTCCTTACTTCACAGGGTTGCTATAAGGATAGAATGAACTCGAGTGCAAAAGTTCTTTGAAAAATATAATACACAATACAAAGATAAGGTTTCTCATTAATATGTCCCATGATTAAAAAAACTCCACAGGATCAGTTTGCGCTATATGGAACACTTTCAATATTGTGATTCTTGTTGTAGAGGAATCTGATGAACACAGAGGAAAATAGTCAGAAGGGAAAGGAAAAGCAATGAAAAATCCAGCTCTGACAGAGTTCCACCAACAGTGCCTGACTGTGGGCAGTTAGGTGTCACAGATAGAGCATCAACCCTGGAGTCATGAGGACCTGCATTCAAATCCAGCCTCAGGCACTTAATAGCTGTGTGACCACAGGCAAGACACTTAACCCCAATTGCCTCAAGGGGAAAAAAAAAGGAATGCCATCCAGCCCATGACAGCTCAGGGCTGGGCTGGTGCTTCGAGCTGCCCAATTTCTTTCCAAGGCATTTATTAATAGTACTCTGAGTCAACTTCACTTCCTGTAACTCAGAGACCCCCAAACATGCTTAGATGATGAAGTCAGGGTAGCTGATTTCATAGGATCATAGATTTTTAGAGCAGGAGGGAGCTATTATAGATTGTTGGGCCTTGTTGTTTAATCGTGTCTGACTTGTCATGTCCAACTTGTTGTGACCCTGTGCACCAATAGCATACCAATACTGTCCAAGGGAGATTTTGGGGCAAAGATAGTGGAGTAGTTTGACATTTCCTTTTCCAGCGGGTTAAGAAAGACCTAAGTGACTTGCCCAGGGTCACAAAGCTAGTGTCTGAGGCTTGAGTCTTCCTGGACCATCATCCTATCCAATGAACCACCTAGGTGCCTCCGTTGTTGGCGTCTAGCCACCCTCATTTTAAAGATACACAAACTAAGGCCCATCTAGGTTATATGACTTTCCCAAGGTCATACTGGTAGTAAACAGCCAGGGGAGTAAACCAAAATCCTCTGGTTCCAAAATCGTCTTTCTTTCTATGATATCATACTGGCTCCCTTCCAGAGGCCCTTCTTAGCCTCCCTGCACCATAGTGACTCTTTCAGTGTATACAGCAATAATGTACAGTGGAAAGATTACTAGATTTGATATCAGGTAATGGGTTCAAATCCTAGCTCTGCCTGTGTTACCTGGGACAAGTCACCAATTACATAACAGTTTCCTCATCAGTAAATTGAAGATATTGGACAAAATTACCTACATTCTCTTCCAATTTAAAATCTATGATTCTTTGATTCATTTATAATTATTGACTACTTCCAAATGTCCACAAATGTCTTACAATCCAGTTTGGGGATTCTTTTCACATTTTTAGCTCTGCCTTTGTTCTCTGACCTAACCTTAGAAGTAAAACTTACATACTCTAGCAATGATTCCATGCTACTCTCTATTACAAAAACCTATTTAAAAAAAATATTCTTTTGTTGAAACTACCTGTGTACAAAAGACTGAAAAACATGGTCTCCAAAGAATCAGAATTATGGATGACCCAAATGCCAACTTTTTGGGAATTTATACTTCAGTAAGTGTAAACTAGCATGTTCCCAATGATGAGTTGTAAAAAACAAAACAGTGTAATATACCTTCCCCTGTAACATACACCAGACGTGTATGATTAGAAAATTAGGTGTAATGGACAATCCAGGTATTACACTGATACAAGCATTAAGAGACCCAGTGGAAAGCCTAGTCCAACAGGTTGTGGAATCTCCCTGTGGAGGATGCATGGGATGACATGGACAAGAGTTGCCTAGGCTAACAAAGTGTGGATAGATTGTAATGTGAATCCTTGGAGGAAGTCTCCATTTCAATCTCCAGTGACAAAATGAAATATTCATGAAGAAAACTCTTCTTAGACATAAAAAAGTGAAATTTAGAGGGACACGAAAGAAATTACTATCAGATCTTTGGATAGTAGAAGACCAAATAAGGATTAGGGAGAATCATAGAAAATAAAATGGACAATTTTGATTACATAAAATTTTAAAGTTTTTTCACAAACAAAATGTAGCTAAAATTAGAAAGGAAATGGGTGAATGGGCAGCAGACCTCTCTCATAGAGGTCTCTTTTCTGAAACATTCTAAGGAAGAAATTCAAATTAGCAATAGCTACATGAAGAAAATTATAGAGATCTGTAATAATTAGAAAAAAGAGAAATTAAAGCAACTATGAGATTTCACCTCACACCCGTAACACAGGCAAAATCATTTTTTAAAAAAGAAAATAACAAATGAGAGTAGTTATAGCAGCTCTTTTTTTTTGAGAGGGGAAGGTAGGGCAATTGGGGTTAAGTGACTTGCCCAAGGTCACATGGCTAGTTTTGTGCGTGTTTGTATATGTTAAGTGTCTGAGACTGGATTTGAACTCAGGTCCTCCTGACTCCAGGGCCAGTGCTCTATTCACTGAGCCACCTAGCCGCCCCCAAATTAGAGTAGTTATAAAGGGGAAAGTATACTAATGCACTCTTGGTAAAGCAGTGATACCACCACTTCTAGACTTATACCCCCAAAGACATAAAGAAAAGAGGAAAAGGACCCATATGTACCAAAAGATTTGTAACATCTCTTTCTGTAGTGACAAGAACTGGATATTAAGGAGTACATTCCTCAACTGGATGAACAAATTATGGTTTAAGAATGTAATGGAATAACATTGAGCCATAAGAAATGATCAAAGGAATGGTGTCAGAGAAACCTGGAAAGAGTTATATGAACTGATACAGGGTGAAATGAGTTGAACTAGGAGAAACATATATACAATAACAACAACACTATGAAGACAAAAAACTTTGAAAGATATTAGAACTTTGAAGAATGCAATGTACAGCTATGACTCTGGAAGACTCATGATGAAACATGCTATTCATCTCCTAACAACAAGGTGTTTGACTCAAAGTACATAATGAAGCATATATTTTTGGACATGGATAATGAGGGAATTTGTTTTGCACATTTATTACAAGGGTCTTTTTTGGGGGGGGGGGGTAGGCAGGGCAATTGAGGTTAAGTGACTTGCCCAAGGTCACACAGCTAGTAAGTGTTAAGTATGTCTGAGGCCAGATTTGAACTCAGGTCCTCCTGACTCCAGGGCTGGTGCTCTATTCACTGTGCCACCTAGCTGCCCCAGAAGGGGCTTTTTTTTTCTTAAGGGGGAGAAGGAAAGTTAAGGGAAAGAAAGAAAATAAATTTTTGTTTATTGAAAAAAAAGGAGAAAGAAATTGGGTAGATAGAGATTCAGAAGACAACATTAGCAGCTACAGGCTGAACCATGTGAGAGAGCTTACAGAAGTCAGGCAGGCCTTGCCTACAATTGCTCACTGGAGGAGAACTCTGTAGCTCCCAAGAGCTTACTGGAGAAAGTCAAATCCCACTGTGTGAAGAGCTGGCTGGAACTTCAGTGAGAACTGGCTAAGGATAAGGCCTCTAGCTCATTAGGGAGATATTTGGATTGGAGGATAATTCTGGGGTTGCTGGATACTCACTGGAGAAAGCCAAATCCTTTTATGGGAAGACTCTTCCATATTTCTTTTTAGAGACATCTTACAGCTGGAGATGAGAAAGCTCCTCAAATCACTGAGGGCCAATCTGAGGAGTTTTGCAGTATGTATGCTTAAGGGACTACTTGTCACTCAAATAGCCAAATGCTGCTTCAGCACCCGGCCAAGAGAGCAGAATTGAAAAACAGTTTAGGGTTACTGTTTCACTGACAAAGTGTACATAATGCTGCTTTCCTAAAAGAGCATTTACTGGCCAAAAAGTAGCAAATAAGTGGTTTTGTCCAGCAGAAGAGCAGAAAGGCTCAAAAGAGAAGCCAGTGATGGGTGGTACAGGCACTTCCTTAAAGAGACCACAGACATCCAGGTCTGAAATCAAGTATCATGAATTGCCCCAGACACATGGGCGGGGGGGGGGGGCGCAGAGGGGAGGGGGGGTCCCTACTTAGGTGCCTCACAGCTAGGTTTCTGTGTGTGCACTGGTGACAAGTGACCCAAGTGTATGGGTGGACATTTGTGTTTTGATTATTTTTACTGTTTACTTTTTGGTTAGAAAATGTCTCATATTTAAGAGTTTGGAAAAAGCACATGATTCTTCTTCCCCTCTCTACCAAGAGAAGAAATTGTAAAAAGGGTTTCTTCAACTCAAGACCAAATTGGCAGAAGCATAGTTATCTCTTTTATGGAATGCATGTAAGGACCTGAGTTCAAGTCTTAGCTCTGACACCCCATGTATAACCAAGGTAAATCATTTCACCTCTCTGGGCCTCAGTTTCTACATCTGTAAAATGAAGGAACTGGACCAGATGACTTCCCAATTCCTTCCTAACTGGAAAATTCTGATTCTACTAAGTCCTGAGGCATAAGCACGGTCAGCTGCTAGCCTCAACTGTTCCACTCTTGCTTTACACATCCCTGCCTGCACCCTCTGGCCTTTATCCCGCCTTCAGGAGCCTCATCGTCCTGCTGGATTACAACCCTAGAACTCACGCCTGATCAGCGTCCTTTGGTTAGAGAGAGGGCAGGATGGAGAGTGGAGAGCTCCTCCCAGATCTTCCATTTAAGAAGAATACCCAGCTCAGCCATCTCTTACTTTCTCCCATTCAGCTGTACTTCTCGGGATTTCATCTTGGGTACCCACCCACTCCTCGTCCCCTTGCCAGCTTCTTTTTGTGTGTTGTCTTCCCTCATCGGACTCCCTGAGGGTAGTTTCTTGTCTTTCCTTGTATCCTTAGTGTTAGCACAGTACCCAGCACATAACAGGGACTATTGTAAGCCTTTTTTATTTCCGTGTGTGTGCGTGTGTCCTCTAAGCCACCAATTACACTTTGTTCTTGACATCTAGGTGTACCTCCCTAACTTAAATTTTTAAAAATTGAAAGGAGTACATCTCCGAGAAGCATATGGTACAAGAAAAGAAGATACTATCAATCCCCTGTATGTTCTTTTCAAATTGATACCTCTATCTTTGATAATTCCCAAAAAGTTAAAAAATATAATTTTCTGTCATTTCCCCTTTGACTGAAATTTTGATTCGATTTGATTGTCCACTGAGAGGACAGGGAGGTTTCATACATCACCCAGATTCCTGCCTGGGATATTTGGTTAGTATCAAGTCATACTCCTTCATACACCTTCATGAAAATCATAAAATGTTTGAACTTAAAGGACCTCAGAGGTCATCTAGTCTTGCTTCCCTGTTTTAGAGATTCTTAGGTTCCTATGACTTAGAAGGGACCTCAGAGATCAACCTTCACATTTCACACACAACAGAAATTATACCCAGAGAGATGAAGAGATTTGCAAAATTAAGATTCCAGTCCAATTCCAGTGATTTTTCCAGTATGCTCTACTGCCTCAGTCTCAGAGAGGGGAAATAGCACATAATTAAATAGCTAATTAGTTCCAGAGCCACTGGCTGTGGTTTACACAACTGACTTCCCTATCCTTACTGTCAAATTCTACAGTGATTCCTTGGTACCATCACTATGAGACAAGTTAATATTTTCTGCCCACTTTACTGATGAGAAAACTGAGGCAGAGAGTTAAGTAACTTACCTAAGGGCAAAACAACAAATCAGACTGTACTGCATTAGTGTTAGCAGATCATTCAACCAAGGAAGGGCAAAGGATGCCAGCTGGCAGCAGGCATTCTGATTATGAGGTGTTTATTATAATCTGTCATCGGTGTAACTCCCAGGCTGCCTTCCACACTCTGAAATAACTGGGCTTATTCTTGGGTCTTTCAGAAAATGCCCTTCTACCTTCACAAGCCAATTAGTAAGTGCTATAAGCATTACAGAGAACACAGAAAGAAGAAATGTGTGTGTGTATTTTAAAAGCATAATAAAATTTATGCATAAATCCAATTATATGGGGGGAAAGCACTCCAAAACAAACACAAAAACCAAAATTTTATTTGGTGAGGAAGCACTGATTAAACATATTGGTATATATATGTTTCATTTGTTAGAAGCAGCTAGATGGCACCAAGAATAGAGTACTGGACATTAAGTCAGGAAGACCTGAGTTCAAATCTGGCCTTAGCTATTTACTATCTGTGTGACCCTGAACAAGTCACTTCTGTCTCAGGTTCTTCATCTGTAACATGGGGATGATAACGTATCAGCACCTACCTCTCATTTTAAAAATACTTCGAAGACTTTAAAGCACTACATACATGTTGGTCTTATTATTAATTATCACTATTATCATTGCTGTGGTATGAACAGTGGAACATTGGTACCAGATCATCCGCCACTTCTATTGGCAGATCTTCATGATGATGAGCCATGGAACAGAGTACCCAGGAGCTCAGGTCACAGATTTATAAATGCTTCTTTTGGGAGAAATGTTCAAATAAGACAGGTTTCCACTTGAACACCACACACATGCCTCACTGAGTCTGAGGGGGAAGTCCCACCATGGTGATGGACTCTTAATTAGAACTGGGAAAGAACACAATTCCCTCAGCCTAAGAAGCAACCTCTGAGGAGACAGCACCTGGCAACTACTCCAGTAGGTGCTACAGCCACATCTATTGAAGACCTGGAAAGGAGAATCTTGCTATCCAGTCCATGGTACTTTCAAATAGCTAAACAGTAGAAAGTGAGAGGATTTTTTTCAGTGGGAATGACATCCTATTACCATCTGCTTTGCTGCTATACTCTAAGGATCATGGGAACTTTCCATCTGACTTGCAGCTGAAACCTTACATAAGTGTTCTCCCCCTCCCACCCCCCATTAGAATGTGAGCAGGAACTGTCTTACTTTTCTATTTGCATCCCTAACACTTAGCTCAGTGCTTTGCACATGTGAAGGACTTAACAAATGCTTTATTCATTAATTAATTCATTCACTATCCATTCAATTTAATCCAATTCAACTAACATTTATGAAGTATCCATGACATTTAAAGCACTGTGCTAAGTCCTAGGGAAAGAAAGAGGGCACAGATTCTGCCTTCAAGAAGCTTACAGTCTAATACAGACGTGTACAAATAGTTATGCTGCAAGGGACTGCATGGTAAATGCAGAGAAACATTCCATGGAAAATGTTATGAGAAAGAAGAGGAAGAAGCATATCCAGCCCACGAATTCTGTTTCATCCTGGTATAAGCCCATGACCAGGGCAGGACTCCCCCCAAATATCACTGATGACTAGGCTAAGCTCCTAGAGCTGGGGAACAAGAAGACTTGGGTTATAGTCCCAACTTTGGTCTCCATTCACTGCAAAATCCATCATTTCTCCTCTATGTAGCACACATGCCTTAGCATAAACTAGACTCAGCATGTCTCTAGCCATCATTAATCACTACACTTTTACCCATACTCAAAATGTGAGATCCTTGGGTCCATTACAAACATATTAGAGGGCTCTACTATATTACAAACTTTTTGGAAATATGGCTCTGTTATCCTTTCTCCCACCAACACCAACTGCCACCATTAGGCAGGTAAACCCAAGAGCCCCAGGTACAGCAGCAACACCCCCCCCCCAAGATCCCCAACCCTGCTTCCAGCCCTAACCCTCGTGGCAAATGTCTCTTTAGATATTATTGTTCAAGCCTCTTCAAACCACAGCTATGGAAAATCCAGAAAAGAAAATTCTCCCCACCAAAGTCCTTGGCAGACTCTAATGGTTCAACATAAGGAACATGTTTTTTTGTTGATGGAAATGACACTAAGGAATATAAATTACCATTTGCCTTACCACCATACCCTAAGGACCACTGGGTCATTACATCTGTGCTGCAACTAAGAATTCCTATAAGTGGTTTCCCCCCTATTAGAAATGTGAGTTCCTTGAGAATAGGGACTACTATGTCATATGTTTCAAGCAAAATGGAACCAGCTTATACAGCAGATAGCATTAGACTTTGAATCTGAAAGAACTGAATTAGAATCCTGTCTGAGACACTTACTAGCTGTGAGACCCTGTATGCATCGGCCTCAGTTTCCTCATATACAAAATGGTGATAATAAGAGCACCTACTTCACAGGGTTATTGTGAGGATCAAATGAGATTACATATGTAAAGCACTACATAAATGTTAGCTATTTTTTCTATTTGTATCCCCAGCACTCAGACCATTGCTTTGACTGAACATCATTTATTCACGCATTCAAGATTTCCCAAATTCTCCCAGACACCCCTGCTGGCCTAATCTGAAAATAGCACTTTTGCTGTCACTTGTAGGCTCTATTTAAACAACAAAAAACAATAATATCCTATTGACTGCTGCATAAAATCCAAACTGCTTTCAATACCTTCTACAATCTGTTCCCATTGTACACCAACATACTAACTCCTCACTCCATTCCCCACCCCCAGCCTCCTCACTGTCTCCACATTCCCTTCCAACTCCAGCTTTTATAAATTCTGTACCTTACCTTCTCTCTTACTTAGAATGACCTCCTTCTAGGTACCTAAATCCTTTAATCAAAAGAGATCATATATGGAAGACACTCTGCAAATCTCAAAGTGCTATTACATTTTGACATGGGAGTTGCTATTATTATTTAAGGTCAAATTCCTATTCTACTTCCTCCATGGAGCCTTTCTTATTTGCTTCAATTTACAGTGTTCTCACCATTCTAATTGCTTACAGCTGTAATTAATACTCACCTGATAGCTTATTGTGTATCAGTTTTGACCTCTGAACTAGACCTTAAGCTTCTTGAGGTCAAGGATCAAATTATATATTAATTCTGCACCTGAATTAAACTGTGCTGGTCAGAGATTCCAAAACTGGAAGGAAACTGCTAAGAGCATCACTAGGTGTTCTGCTTCCCTTCTGCTTCTTAGTGTGTGGGTACTAACTCCAGCACCTTAGAGATGTCCAGAAATTTTCTGTCTCCCTTCTCTCTAAAAGCAGATTGTTGATGAGAAAAGGCCACATTCTGATCTGATCCTAATTCATTGACTTCTAATTCATAAAAACATAATATTTTTAATACTGGAACAGGCCTATGACCCATTCTGCTCTACAAACCATCCCTTGCACTTATCACCAAAGGGCATTTTGAGGCAGAACATAGAAGTTGTCCTCTCTGGTGTTGGTCTCTCAGAATGTGAGAGAAATGAAATGTTAAATGCTCATCTTAGTTAAATCAGAGACATAGGATTCTCAATGCCTCTGGTCTAGTGCCACATTGTCAGAGTTTTTCAAAGGTAAAGGATGGTGAACATGAAAAAAGATTGGCACTATTTGAATACTTGTTTTATTCTCCTAAAAGCACATCTCCCAGCAAGATTAGGGGGTTACCCTGGGGGAATATTTATGACCACAAATATGTTTACAAACCATATTGGGACACTGAACATTATAAGTTATAAAGACACTGCCATCCTCATCCACAAATCCCCCCCCCCACAACTGAATAATGAAATCTATTTTGTGCCGTTAAGAGTAGACTGTAGGAGAAAGATAGATTCCCAAGCCTATCTCTCCAGTCTTTTGTAAATCTATTCCAGAAAAATCACTCTCTCTTTCCTAGTTTGGTCTCTTGCTTGAGAGCAGTTTGAAGGCAGTTCTCTATCTTTCCAGATTATCTCATAGTTGGCAACTGTTTCCCATGTACACATTTGGAATTTCTCCCCTCCCCCTATCCTTTTCCTATTCTCCCTTGGTACCCTTTCCTTTCCTCCCCACCTCCCCCCTTCACTCGTTCTCTATCTTAGGCTCATTTCTGTTTAAAAACAAATGATGGAAGCCAAATGTGTCAGCTTGCTCTAAGGAAATGTTTCCCCAAGGCATTAATCCAATAGTGTAGTTAAATCCCTGTGCAGTGGAGAGAATTGGAAATCATTACTCACAGCTTATTCACACAATGCCCTGGTCTTGCTATTTGGGCTGAAAACTGCTGAATTTGAAAATCCAGATCTGGCCCTTATTCTTCCTTGTTCCAACTTTTCTTCTTATGATTGGAACAACCATGGGTCACCTGGGCTATGACTTTAATGTCCTCTTAGGCAAGAAAAGGTATTCCCAGCACAAAGCCAAAATATTCTGTCAATTCATTCATTGAGCGAATAGGAAATACGATAAAACTAGCTTGGCATTGTATGGACAAAAATCACTGATTTTTTTTCACTTTTGTGCCAGCTGTTTTATTGGCATGCTGACATAATCTTATAGTTTACAACAAATCATTCAATCAACAAGCATTTATTAAGTACCTTCTATGTTCCAGGCAACCAGAATAGATACAATGACAAAAACCATCTTTGCCCTCAAAGAATTTATATTCTGTCTGGGCGGCAGCATTTATCCACATCAGTAGATGCCAAATAAATGCAAGGTAATTTCAGGGTGGATGAGGTAGATAGGGATATCAGGAAAGGTCCCACAAAAGAGAACTCTTGAACTGAACTTTGAATAAAATGAGGGATTCTAAGAGATGGAGGTAAATAGGGAGCATATTCCAGATTGTCTGTGTAAAAAAGCATGGAGATGGGAAATGGGATATTGTGTATGAGATACAGCAAGTAAGCCACTCAAGTATATATGCATGAAGGGAAGCCTGGAAAGGTAGATTAGAAGCAGTTCATTTCCCACCAGCTGTACCACTGGATTGAACTCCACCATCATCATGCGCCACTGAAACTTCTTCACTAGACAATCTGGCATTCTATGACATCGCATCAGCTTTAGTACTCACGCTTCTTCGGTATCCTCGGTACCCTCTGCTCCCTGACAGTGGCGAAGAGCAAAGAACTCCTCCTAAAACTTTTATTTAAAGAACACCCAGCCCAGTCAACTTTCTCATTTCTCACTAACTGTACACCATGAACAGACTCCAACATCCCTGTGCCACCTCTCCCATACCTTCTTCTTTACCACTCCCTTTTTAAACCTTCTTTTTTCCCCCATTAGCCTGTAAGCTCCTGGAGGGCAGGACTGTCATTTTCTTATTTATACCCCCAGAATTTAACACAGCACCTGGTACATAGTAGTTACCTAATGTATATTGACTGACTGACAGCTAGGTAACTCAATAAATAGAGTTAGACTTAGAGTCAGGAAGACCCAAGTTCAATTCCATCTTCACATGTATGACCCTAGACAAGTCATTTAACCTCTGTCTACCTCAGTTTCCTCATTTGTAAAATGAGGATAATAATAGTATCTACCTCCCAGAATTGTTGTGAGGAGAAAATGAGATGCATATCTGTAAAACATTTTGCAAACTTTACAGCACTATATGCTAATAGTGTATTATTATTATTGTCACTTTTCCTGGCTCTTTACTTTGACTTAAAATTCCAGAGCAAAAATTGAAAAGAGGCGAGGAAGTCAGAAGAAGAGAAGCATTATTAGGCCAGAACTAAAACCAATGAATAGAAAGAAGCAATTTTTATCTCAATACAAAGAACTTTTTTATTGAGGCCTTTTGTTTTTATATCACATTTATTTCAATTATGCCCCAGCCCTTCCCCAACTGAGCAAGTCTTTCCTGGTAAAAAAGATAAAAATATAAATAAAAATTCAGCAAAAACAACACATAATACTTATATGAACTGATGCAAAGTGAAGTAAACAGAACCAGGAGAATGTTATACATAGTAACAGTAGCATTGTATGATGGAGAATTGTAAATGACTTAGCTATTCTCAGCAATACAATGATCTAAAACAACCCCAAATAACTAATGATGAAGCACACTATCTGCCTCTAGAGAAAGAACTGATATTGTTTCAATAGCAAACTGAAGCTTGGTATTTTTCACTCTCATTCCTTTTCTTTTATTAGAATCTTTTTGTACAAAATGACTAATATGGAAATGTTTTAATATGATTATACACGTATAACCTATATCTGATTGCTTACCATATCAGGAAGGGGGGGGGATAGGTGAGAGGGAGGGAAGGAGGGATAGAATTTGGAACTCAAAACTTAAAAAAAAAACAAATGTTTAAAAATTAGGGAATATGTGTGTATGTATGTATACACACAATATTCACACCACATCAATCACATCTAACAATTCTTCCCATGTCTATCATTCTCCCCCACTTCTGCAATTAAGTGAGGGAGGAACATTTTCTCAACTCTTCTCTGGGGCCAAATTTGGTGATTAAAATTCCACAGTAGTCTGTAGTGTTTGTTCTTTCGGCTCACATAGTCACTGTGTAGATCATTCTTCTAGTTACGGTTATTTCCTTCTGTATCACTTCATTTAGGTTTTCCCATATTTCTTTGAATTCTAAAGAGAAACTCCCTAATAATTACAAGTGGTATCATTACAAACATTATAGTTTCTTAATAATTACAGTAAAATGCAAAATGAGAAGGACTTAGCTAGTTACCTTCTAAGGTTCCTTCAAGGTCTGTCTATAATCCTATGATTGGGCTGCTTTATAAGGTAGTGAGTAGTTTTCTAGTCATTAAAAGTATTAAAGCAGAGATTGGATGACTATATGGTTACAGAAGCTATAGGAAGGTTTTATTAAGGCTGTCATTGTACAATCACTGTACTGGGGATAAAAAGTGTCATGTTGATCAGTGTAATAAAAAATATACACAAAATCCAGAAGTCCATCCAAGTCCATCAGTGTATTTACTACTAGCCACTCTTTTTTTGAGGGAAAAAATAGGACAGGGACCTAGCAGTACCAGATCTCAAACTATACTAGTAACTACACAAACAAGTTGGCACTGGTTAGAAAATAGGGAGGTCAATCAATTATACAGATTAGATATACAACATGCAGAAGGCAAATACACCTAGTAGCCTGTGTTTGGTATACCCAAAGGCTTCAGAGCTCATGCAAAAACTGCAGTAAAAATTAGAAAGCGTCTGGCAGAAATTAGGCTTAGATCAACATCTTACACAATACACTAAGATAAATTCCAAATGCATACATTATTTAGATGTAAAAAGTCACATCATAAGCAAATTAGAGGATCAAGAAGGAAATTCCTTTCAGTACTATAGATAGGGGAACAGTCCATGACCAAACAAGGGATAGAGAGGTTGACAAAAGATAAAATGGGCACTTTTGATTACATAAAATAAAAACATTTTGTACAAACAAAACGAATGTAGTTAAAATTAGAAGAGCAACAATTAATAAAGTCTTTGCATCAAGTTTCCCTAATAAAGGAGTAATTTCTAAGATATATGAGGAATTGATTCAAATTTATAAGAATAAGAGCCATTTCCCAGGTGATAATTAATCAAGAGATAACGGTAGTTCTCAAAGAAACCCCAGTTATCATTATAGAATGTAAAAGAAATTACCTAAAACATTAATAATTAGAGAATAGCTTAAAACAACTATAAGGCTCCACCTCAAACACATCAGATTGGCAAAGATGACCAAAAAAGGATGACAAATGACTGAAAGGGTGTAGGAAAACAGGTGTTTTAATGCGCTGTTAGTGGAACAGTCAATTGGACCAGCCATTCAGGAAAGCAAGTAGAAATTATGCCCCAAAGTCAACAAATTAAAATCCTTTGGCCATGTGATGCCACCACTAGGCCCATACCTCAATGAGATTAAATAAAGAGGAAAAGGACCCCATCACCAAAATATTTAGAGCAACTCTTTTTGTAGTGGCAAAGAGTTGGAAACTAAGAAGTACCCATCAACTGGGGAATGGCTGAACAAGTAATTATATTGGAATGTGATGGAATTCTATTGCATTGTAAGAGATGCTGAAATGTTCAGTCTCAGAGAAACTTGTAAAGACTTGAATGAACTGATTCAGAGTGAAATGAGCAGAGCCAGAAGAACAATTTATATAATAACAACAACAATGTAAAGATGATCAACTTCGAAAGACTCTAGAAATCTGATTCCAGGAGACTCACCTCCTAAC
Organism: Petaurus breviceps papuanus; assembly: GCF_028583685.1. NCBI lineage: Eukaryota > Metazoa > Chordata > Mammalia > Diprotodontia > Petauridae > Petaurus > Petaurus breviceps. Next base: position 32,601,176 of record NW_027187380.1, read on the forward strand.
AGAGAGGTGATAGGCAGAAAATATAAAAAGAGATATAAATTTTTGGACATGGCCAATGTGTCAAGTTGGTTTTTTTAAATATCTCTTTGTTATAAGGGTTCTATTTTTCTTTTTATTAAACTGGGGGAGAGGAGTGGGGAATAGATCCTTGTTAATGGTAAAAAAAAAAAGTGCTTTAAGGTTTGCAAAGAACTGTATCATCTCATTTGAGCTTCACAACAAAACTGTGAGATAGGTACTATTATTGTTCTCATTTTACAGATGAGATCAGTAACTGAGTTACAGACAAGTTAAATTATTTGTCCAGGGTCAAAAAGTTACTAAGTGTCTGAGGTACCATTTGTACTAAGATTTTCCAAATATCAAGTCCAACACTCTTACCCACAGTACCGTCTTAAATGAAAAAGAAAAAAATAAAGTATAGTGTTATATTAGCATAAAATCAAAAATAAGTTGTTCTGTGACCACAATAAAATAAAAGAAAACAACAATGAAAGATTTAATAGCCTTCAACAATGTAATCAATTAATACGGGTATGCCTTGCTTTATTGCACTTAATAGATATTGCTTTTTAAAAAAAAATTAAAAGTTTATGACAACCCTGCATTGAGCAAGTCTATCAGCACCATTTTTCTAACATTTGCTCACATCTTGTCTCTGTGTCACATTTTGGTAATTCTTGCAATTTTTCAAACTTTATTATTATTATATCTATTATGGTGATCAATGATCCAAAGATGTTATTAGTGTAATTGTTGTGGGGTCACAAACCACACCTATGTAAGACAGCCACTTTAAATGTGTGTGTTCTGAGTTCTACCAATTGGCTATTCCCAGTGTCTCTCTCTCCAGGCCTCCATACAGCAATATTGATATTGGGCTAATAAATACCCCTACAATGGCCTCCAAGAGTTCAAGTGAAAGGAAGTCAGTCAAACAATGCAGCAAACTTCACTGTTGTATTATTTCAGGAAACTGCCACAGCCACCCTAGGGCAGCTAGGTGTCACAATGAAGAGAGTGCCAGGCTTCATCCTTCCTGAGTTCAAATGTGACCTCAGACACTTACTAGCTGTGTGACCCTGGACAAGTCACTTAATCCAATATTTTTCCATTTCTTCATCTAAAAAATGAGCTAGAGAAGGAAATGCCAAGCCATTCTAGTATCTTTGTTGAGAAAACCCCAAATGGGGTGATGAGGAGTTGGACGCAACTGGAAAATGGATACAGTAACTGAACTCCAGCCTTCAACAACCACTACCTTGACTGGTTAGCAGCCTTCAATATCAAGGCAAGACCCTCCACCAGTGAAAAGTTTATGACTCACTGAATGATCAGATGATGGTTACCATTTTTTTTATCAATGAAGTATTTTTAAATTAGGTATATGCATTGTTTTTTTTAGACATAAAAGTATAAATATAATATATATGTACTGGAAAACCAAAAAATTCATATGACTCACTGTATTGCAATATTTGCTTTATTGCAATGGTCGGAAATAAAATCCACAATATCTCCAAGGTATGCCAGTACAAATTTATTAAGCATCTATTGAATGTCAGGTACTGGGCTAAGCACTAAAGGAACAAAGGAAAAATAGAAACAGTCCCTGCCTTCAGTGAACTTACACTGTAATTGGGGAAACAAAATACATAAATATACAAAGAATACAAGATAATTTCCTAGTCATTTACAAGCCATGTTTCTTTGCCATCTTCCTTATCCCTCCTTCCACTGGCCTGTGCCCCTAGAACCCTGGGCTCTGACAGATGAGCTTTTTTGCCTTATTTTGCCCCAAACCAGACCACCAAGCTACTTTGTGGCCTTTTCCATACCTCGCTGTAGAGCTAAGCAAACCTCCCTTCTTCCCCTTTGTAATTACCCTTTACTGTCTTCCATCATTACAATTTAACTCCTGGAGGGGAGGAACTGTGTTGATTCCATTTATATGTATAAACAAGCACTTAGCACAGTGTTTGGCACATAGTAAATCCCCAAAGAATGATTTTTTTCCTCTCATTCATTCATCCATCCATTCAGGATAAATGCAGAATAAACAGAAGGTAACATTACAGGTTTCAAAGACTAACAGTGTACCTGTCACCCACTTTGTGAATATAATTTAAAATGTATCCAAATGTGTTCATTTGTCCTCCTAGATTGTATTTATTTGTTACAAGGGAGGGTTCTATTTTAAAGGGGTCAGAGCATTGGAAAGTGGGAGAGATATTTTTAAAAAGAAAAAAAATGAATAAAGGTAAACATTAAAACTGAATTGAAAAATAATTTAAGTTAAAGTACAAAAAAATTAAATGCTCCCAATGCACTAACCTATACCCTCCTACCACCCCTATCCCACAAAAATGTACCACCCAGAAAACAAATTAGTCAATTTTTAATTATCTAGGAACCAATTAAGCAGTTTGAGAATTATACAGTTCATTTTCTTCTCTTATCTTTCTTAGGGAATGCAGTTCATATCACAGATTATTAGCATTTTCACCAAATGATAGGAAAGGGAAAGGAATTAGTGAGTAGGCTATTTTTTTTTAAGCACTCTACTCCATAAAGGAGTCAGAGGCTAAAACTAACCTTCTAAAATTTCAGAGAATTTTACTTATCTGGGCTCTTCCCATACCTTGTGACCACAGATAATCAAGTTACCTAAAAAGTCAATTCAACAACAAACAACCTTCACAAAGGCATGGGTCTGACTAGACCTTCCTTACTAAAAAAAAACTTGGTTTTTTTAGCTCTTTATTGCCTCTAGGATTGGCTTAGAATTTAAAGCCATCCAGGGAATAATGTACCTTTCCAGACTTATTTCCATTACTGCCCTTCCTACACTCTACATTTCAGCCAAACTAGACTACCGTGTACCCCAAACTTGGCTTTCCATCTCCATTTGCAAAGGATGTTCCGTTCTATTCTCCCCACAATTCCTGGAATGTCCATCTTCTGCCTCTTAATGTCTTTATTTTTCTTCAGGGATCAACTCAGGTCAATGAAATCAACAATAATTTATTTATTATGGCACTTATATGGCATTTATGTACTTATATGGCACTTACTATGCGCTAGGTACCATACTAGGTTCTGGAAACACAACAGCAACAAGGGTGGAAGTTTTGGCATGTCCTGTACAAAGCGGCAAAGGCTTCCAAAGCAGAGGCCCATCAACAGACTATATGTCAGCTATCCAGTTTATTTAGGTTTGGAAAAGTATGTCACAGAATGCTGGTTCTAGGTGATAATTTTTTTCAGTCACAGCAATTCATAAAGACCAGCTAACAAGACACAAGGGTCTATAGTCTATACCCAGGGACAGGGTGCAAACACTGATGGAATCACAATTTCTCAGGTGTAGCCCCTTCAATGACCTAGCCTACAGCCTCAGTTTAACAGCATTTTTAGAAGTTCCTGTGGCCAAAACATTTATCATTATAGAACCAACCTGATGGTGAGCTACTCAGAATTAGCTATGTTGATCCTTGACAATAGATTTTATCTATACATAGCATTGCTAGGCCCCTGAAGTGTTGAAAGTACAAACCACCAACACAACCACAATAACCTTTGGCTTTGCATGCAGAAAATTAAAGGAACCAGCCAGAGGTCCCCTCCTAACTTTTATTTAAAAGTTTCCAGGTTGTATCCCCTTCCCTTCCTAAGCATTCATGGAAATTGTTATACCAGTGTCCCTGATTCACATCAGGTAGAGCAATCAGTTGAAAGGGAACAGGCAGAAAATGAATTATTTCCCCTTTTTTCCAAAACCTGGCTTCAGAGACAGAGCAGGTCAGGACAGTAGCTGTGTCCAAAATATCTTTCCCATGGATTGGCCAGGGTTCTGTCAGCACAGCACGGGATGCTGGGGAGGAAAGTATCTCTCATTTTCCATATGGTTTCTAAGGCAGAGGGAGTAAGATTCCAGAAGGCTGAGAATGAGGGAATATGAGAGCAGTGGCAGGGAAAGGTTAATAGGAGCCTGAAAAATCAGCTGTCTCCATCCCACAGGTTCCCATGTGCTACTCCCTAGGAAACTCCAAGGCTTTGAAGGCCATAGAATAGAATTTTGGAGCCTGCAAGGCGCCTTAGGTATCAGATTCTAGTCCATATTCTGAAAACCGGGGGAAAGAGGCCCACAGAGTAACTAGGCCTTTATTTGGAACTGACGATTTTAAAAAAGTAATTTCAAGCACTGAGAGTCTGTTAGCTCAGTATTATTTATTGAATTCAAGCCGATTCCTAAAGATAGGCACAGTGGTGGTGAAGAATTAGATTCAGGTCAAGGGAAGGAATTCAGGGATGTAAGCTAAGAGGGGACAAAGAGAAGTTAAAGAATTATACTTCCCTGAACATCAGGATAGTCCTGTGAGCTATCCCTTTCATAAACATAGCTCAGTCACATCTATAATAGATTTATTTTATACCTGAGTTCAGGGTTGCCCCATTCAAAGTTCTATACTGAAGGAAACACCCTAGGCCATATGTCATAAATTGGGGTACATCAGCTAACTGTTCTGGAGAACACTGAGAAATCAGAGTCTATATCAGTTCTTTTGGAAGTGTGCAGGTCTAGATTAATACTGATCTGTGGGGGGAGGGGAAGAGAAAAGAGAAGAAGATTCAGGTGTTTGGGAACAAAGGAGAATTACCTTACTAGGTAATTCATTCAATCAGCAAATACTTTTAAGTTCACGAACCAGAGTAGGTACGTCCCTAGTGACAAAGTTTAGATGGCATATAGTCCCTGCCCAAATATGGAACATAAACCCATATTGCTATATTATAATGGTTAAGACAGTTGTAAAAGAAAATGCTATGTGAGATCTATGGAGGAAGGTAGTCATTAATGATTTCCTTTCTGTTTTGAAAGCAAAGAAGATCTCACAGAAGTCTCATAGCTTTTGAATTTAACAATATACCTTGTGGTTATAGAATGGATATTCAGTTCAGGGGGGCCTGAACGTGGAGGACAACTTCTCCCAGAGCCCACACTAAAAAGCCCAGTTTAGCAGGACCCTGGGCTGGGACTTTCCCCCTAGGAATGAGTACAAATATCACCAGTGCTAGTGTAGGGTAAAATGCTGCTATGAAACTAAGGCACCCCCCTCACCCCTCTCTCCAACAACAATCTTCATTGGTTCAGTCATAATTAAAAAGCAGAAAAAGGAAACAAAACATGACAAGCAGGCTTTAGAAAGACTTCCTCCCTGGCTTGCCCTTACACCTCCTTCAGTTTGTTACCAGTCTTGCAGGTAAAGACCAAAATTTTATCAGTCTAGTGCTTCACCCTCTACTGAGAGAAAAAAAAACAAACTGATGGGATACCAAGCAGTTTAGAGCCTCTAGGGTTCTAGAGAGGTATCCTACATGGAGAAAAACCAATAAAACTCAGCATGACTGACAAAAATCACTGCATGACAGGACAACAGCATTAATGGCAAGACTGAATTAAACCATCAGTCCTTCACAGATAGGGAGAAAGAACTCCTCACCCAGTAGAGATGATTCCTCTCTCTCTCTCTCTCTCTCTCTCTCTCTCTCTCTCTCTCTCTTTCTTTCTCTGTGTCTCTCTCTGTCTCTCTCAATACACACTTGGTGACCTAAACTCCACTAAGTTTTAACTCACTGCACCACAAAACCCCCAGCAGCTAAATCATTTCCTGTTTGTTTGTCTTTAAGTATCATTCCATCTCAGACTTGGAGGAGAGAGGGGAAGGGAGGAAGTGTGGGAAAACTTAGTGGAGTTTAGGTCACCAAGTGTGTATTGAGAGAGACAGAGAGAGACACAGAGAAAGAAAGAGAGAGAGAGAGAGAGAGAGAGAGAGAGAGAGAGAGAGAGA
>NW_027187380.1:32607127-32618774 GCF_028583685.1 Petaurus breviceps papuanus
GTATACATTAGAGGTGAGGAGTGGGGGGGGGGATGGGGGTTGGAGATATGGAACATGGTGGGGGGGGGTGGGGGGGAGGGTAAGCAGAAGGGAAATGGGAAGAAACAGTAAAGAGAATACATTCTAGGGCTCTGTTCAGAAGGAGGGATGTTTAACTTTGGAGAGAAAAATGAGAAGACCCTTTATATCTGTTCCATATCAGGAAGCAATTTCTCATTTCAGAAGTTTGGGTGATTTTTAGGACAACTGCTGTCATAGCCCAAAGGAAATGGATTTCATGACATTACTCTTGCTCATTCAGCCCTTTGCCCAGCCAGCTCTTTACCCACAATGTTCCATATCTCCAGCCTCTATATACAAGTTGTCTTCCATGTCTACTCCTCATTGTTGCATTTTAGAATTTTTGATGTCCTTCAAAGCTCAGTTCAAATTCGACTTACCTACATAAAATCTTTCATGATCTATAAACTGTTAGAGCCTTCTCTTCCCCTGTCCTCTCAAACTACCTTATATTTCTTTCAAAAACACAGACATATATACTTGTTTTCTTTAATAAAATGTAAGCTCCTTGAGGATAAGCACTGTTTCATTTTTTGTACTTGTATTTCTAATATATAGGACAGTGCCTACCACCTAGAACTTTTGCTCAGAATTCTCATTTGACTAATGTCTATTTAGGCTCTCTAGACAACTATTTGGGAAACTGTGTCCCATGTTGTGCAAGCTGCAAAGAGAATGCTACATCTCTTCTCTAAACAAGGGATAGAGAGAATTACAGAAGATAAAATGAACAATTTCAATTACAAAAAAAAAATTAAAAGATTTTGTAGTTAAAATTAGAAAGGAAGCTAAGAAAAAAATTCTTTAAGCAAGTTTCTCTTATAAAGGTTTCTTTTCTGATACACATTAGGAACTGATTTAACCTTTTATGAAACAGAACTATTTAATGTGAAAGTATGTTTAATAGGAATATATATGTGGAGTCTATATCAGAATGCATGTCATCTTGGGGAGGGGGAAGGGAAGAGAGAGGGAGAAAATTTAAAACTTATGGAATCAAGCTGAAAACTAAAAATAAGTAAATTAACTTAAAAAAAGAATAAGAGCTATCCCCCAATAGATCAGCCACCTGTCACAAAAACCTCTTATCCCTTGTTCCTCACCCCCATTTGCAGTAGACTATACTAGGTGGCTCCACAAGGGCTTTGAACTTTCAGAGCAGAAAAGAAAACAGCAAAAACTCTATCAGCCCACACCATTGGCTTTCCCCTCTTCCTCACCCTTTTCTTTTTTTTGTCTCTCTCTTTCCCTCCCCTTATCCATTCCTCTCCCTCAGTTTCCCTCCCCTTCCCTTCCATGCTGCAGGTCAGGATTAAGGAGACAGGAACTCAAGTCAACAAAAATGTATTAAGCTGTTATCTGTGCTAGGTGCTAGGGATAAATACAATGATGGAAAATGACATTAACTTACAACATATAAACAAAAACAAAAGAGCAAAAAACAAAAAATATACAATAAAGAAAGGGAATTCAATTTGTAGAAACTACCAAAGATAAACACCTGGATTCAAGTTACATGTTAGAAAAATGTACGGGAGAGGTTGAACAGTGTCCTGAGTAACTAAAGTTAAGTGGGTTCACTTCTAGCTGGGGGAATCAAAGAAGATATTATGCAGAAAGTACCACCTGAGCTGGGCCTTCATGGAAGGTAAGGACATGACAGGAAAGGAGGAAGATATGGGGAGGGGAACTAGGAAACCCTAAGAAGTGAATGGCAGTGAAGCTGGGTAGGTGAGTCACAAAAGTCAGTTTTTCCTCTCCTATTCTGTGTTCCTTCATTAAGGGGGTGTGAGTCAAGGATATCAAGGAGGAAAATTCAGAGTATGAAAAGGAAGTAGTTACCTGGAGGAAAAATAATATGGTGACTTATCTATGTTGCTTTGGTCAAAAACAAAACTTCATCACTTCAGATCCCTCTCTATCTGACAAGCTCACTCTTCCCATGAAAGAAAGACAAACTACACACATGTACATAGTATGACATATATACCAACTGGTACAAACTCATGCTATCCTGGAATGGGGGAGGGATGTTTGGGGAGTTTCAACCAGTGAAAAAATTAGGGTCCAAAGCAAGTGCATTGATGACTGAGAGAATGAAAGTAAGCTGAGCTGTCTTTCTACAATGGGGGGATGCTATTACTTTCCATATACTACAAACACAATAAAAAGAAAGCAATGGTACTATTCTTGCATTCAATTAAATATTAGGAAATTGGATTTCTAACACTTTTCACCCTGTTCCTTTCCTAAATAATTCTATTTCTAAATGTCCCTCCATCAATCCACAAAATAGTTTTTGAAAAGGAAAAAACAACTAAAAACCCCCTTTTAACTGGTGTCCAAAGCCAGTCTCAGACCCTTCCTTCATCAGCTCAGAAACTGTTCAGCAGCTTGAGTGAGTCCCCATGGTGCCTCCCAAGGCAAACAGAGGGAAAACAACAATCTCTAGGGTAAACAAACATCTCAAGCTGAGTCACAACTCGCGTACCCTCACCCACAAGAGTCTTTAACACACGGTGGGCTCAGCTCCTGCATCTCTCGGGGGCCTGTCACCACAGGCAACAGTTTTGCACTAGCCTCCCTCTCCACCTTCTACCTCCTGCTCTTGCCAGAGGAAACCTCCATTTTTAAGCACGGGACTGGGGAGGAAAGATAATGCAAGGGGGTTCTCATATGGTCGATATTACACTGAAAGGTGGCTCATAAATTTAGACCTGGAAGGGCCCTAAGAGTTTATTCAATCCAACCCTCTCATTTTACAAGTGAGGTTTAAGTGTATTGCCTAAGATCACACACCTCTGCCCACCTAAACCAAATCACACATAAATTTCCCAAAAAGATAAAAAGCAGCATCAAAAAAGAACAAATTTCCTTTTCAATAAGGATGTGCATATTCCATGACTAATACTGTAATAAATGACTTAGTAGCAACCTTTAATTACTCCTATATTAAAAGATAAGACTAATGCTTTCTTTAGGGGCACACATTAGATTTTTATTATACAGAGTTATGTTTTGGGGTGTGTGAGTTAATTTATGTTAGTGCCTCTGAAAGAATGTAAGGTCCTTTAGGAAAGATATTATTTCACTTTTGTATTTTGTATTCTCACGTCTAGCACAATGTGAAGCAGATGGTAGCTATTTAATAAATCCTCCATGATTGATTGATCTAAGTCCATGTAACAAGATTCTGTGTTTAAAAAGGATTCCATTATTATGGACTAGATTTAAAAATAAATATGTCCACTGACATTAGAATATAAATAGATGTACAACCATAATTCTTTAGGTTGGGTACTGTACAGCTTCTACTGAGGGTATGATAGATATTGTTTTTATTTAATCTTAATAAGCTGAGCAAGTGAACAAAGAGCATTTAGGGCCAGGTCCTGAAATCAGGCAAGGCCAGAAAGAAATCAGGACGTGAGTAAAAACCATATTGAGAATAAGGAAGTGTTATCTACTCCCCTAATTTCTGTTGTTAAGTCGTTTTTCAGTCGTGTCTGATTCTTTGAGTTTTTCTTGGCGAAGATGCCACAGTGGTTTTCCATTTCCTTCTCTGGTTCATTTTACAGATGAGGAGATTGAAGCAAACAGAACTAAGTGACTTGCTCAGGATCACACAGCTAGTTAGTGTCTGAGGCCACATTTGAACTCAGGTCTTCTTGACTTGAGGCCCAGAATTCTATCACTATGCCACCTAGCTGCCCACTCCTTTAATACTATCCTCCTTTGTTTACTGGTGCTCACTCTCATTAGATGGATCCCCAAAAGAGGGGAGAGATGTGGAAATGCTTGAGCATTGAGAGTTATTTTGGTGTCATGAAGTTTCCCCCCCTTTAAACCTGTTTTCAAAACATAATAAAATAATAATCCTGCTGCTCCTGCAAAGTTTCATCCTCAGAGCTTCCCTTAATTTTGACTACAACTGCTGGGAGGTCAAGCTCCAACAGTAAAGTGCTGTAGGAAGAAAGACTAAGATCCCATTGGTATAGTGCACAAAGCCCTGAGAAAGGAGACCTAGGTTCATTAGACAAACTCAAAGAATTTAGAGTAGGAACGGACCTTATCAACCATCTAATCCAACCCATAAGTGAAAGAACCTCTACTATAACATTATTTACAAGTGATAACTGAGATTGAAGTCCTCCAATGAGAGGGAACTCATCACCTCTGAGCCAGGACATTCTATTTTTTAAAAGCTCTAATGGTACCGAAGTATCCTACTGATATCAAGTCCAAATTTACTCTTTTCAACTTCTAATCATTGCTCCTTGTACTGTTCCCACATTCCCATTTCTGTAACATATTATCTATGTGACCTTGGATAATTCATTTCTCCTTTTGGGGAATCTGTTTCCCTCGATCCTTTCCAAGCTCTAAATCTAAGCTAGGAGGTAGGAGAAATTAAGACAGATACAGACTCAGTTCACTTTATGGCAAGTTTTATTGTTGCTGTGTTCAAATAAAATAACCACTTCCACTTCACTGAAACCAAAGGGAGAATCAAAGGAGATGTCCTGGGATGTTTTTAGTCTAAAAAAGCACAACCATAGACAAACCTTTCAGTACTTGGGAGTCTATGGCCTCCCAATTCTGTCTATCAGTAGAGAAGAAGATCAGCAACCTGGGGTACTGATTATCTGAGTGACATCAGCAGAAATAAGGAGCTACATGAGAGGAAGTGAGTTTAGCTTGAGAGAAGATTCAGTTCAAAACAAGGCTGTGCAAGTGGATCTGTCTACTCTAGGGCTAAGGTGTTCTCTCTGGACCTTGGGAACCATCATTTCTTGGAGGGAATGGAGAGAAAAGAAAGGAGGTATATATTAACAACTGGACCAGATGACCTCTTAAGCCACTTGCAGGGCCAGAATTTGAAGATCCTTTACATTGCCAATGTGGGAAAAGTGAAGTGGAAAGAGAATTCAGTTCTCCTTCATTTGAGTATCCCTTTTATATTACTAATCATTTGATCTGAGGTCACACCTCTGCCACATTTAAAAAAAAAAAACTATCTCTGGGGCAGCTAAGTAGTATAGTGAATAGAGCACAGGCCCTAGAGTCAGGAAGACCTGAGTTCAAATTTGGTCTCAGACACTTAACACACTCACTTAGCTGTGTGACCTTGGGCAAGTCACTTAACCCCAATTGTCTTGCCTTCCCCCCTAAAAAACCCAAAAAACAAAAACTATACCTTTGCTCTAGGCAACTCCTGATGAGGAAATTCCCTTCACCAGTTTAAGTATGCACCTACCTGAGGGACTGAGAATTTAAGTGACTTGCACTGTCAGTGTCTGTCATGGTCCAACTTGAACCTCTTGAACCTCTTCCTGATTCCAAGACTGGCTCTCTGTTGACAAGCCACCTTTCCTCTGCCATTTCTCTCTATCTCTCTCTCCTCCCCCACCCTCTTTCTTTCTCACACACACAAAATTCCCATAGAGAAACAAGGGTTCTTGTGTCCTTTCTAATCTTTGTTTTTTGCTTTCTGACAGCTCAGCAACTGAAAAAAGAAAATGTTAAGCCGCAACATGTAGTGCAACTAGAACCTGGAATACAGGCAGTGAGGAAAAGAAGAGTTTCCCTGGCTGCTGCTGAACAGGTTTTCTGATGCAGAAATAAAGCAAACTAGAGCTTGAGGCCTGACGGTTGGGGGAGACAAAGGAAGACATCCTGCCCACAGTCCAAGATATATCTCCAAAATGCAAAAGATGAGTGGACTTAGAGCATAGAGTCTTATAGTCAAAGAGTTTAATTCTTCTCTGCGTAATTCAATGGAAAAGGAGTTGGTGTTTCACTCCAAAACTGAAAAGGTGATGGTAAGATTACTGCTGATGGGGAAAAGTCTCAGTTGCAGAGTGTACTGTATTGAAAGGCTAGGCTAATCTTTTGTAATGCCTCAGTTTCCCCACCATAACAATCTATATATTAACTAAATTTGGCAGTACTATCTATACATGCCAATGAAAAAGCTGCTTTGAAAAGCTGAAAAAGTGATTTCTGGAACTCAGAAGTGATTTGCTGATCTTGTATTCCTCTGGGGGGAAGGGAGAGAGGAATGGATGGTGGGAGAAAAATGAGAGGCAGAATTCAAATGAGAGATAGAATCCAAACCCAAGTTTGTGTCATCCAACATCATTCCCTCTCCTGTTTCCTCTTAATTCCCATTGACAACTAACTCCTGGAATTAACCCCATCCCTTCATCATGGCCAGTGGAGACAGCTCAAAAAAGATGGATGGGGTATGAATGGGCAGCAACAATCAGGCCATGAGTGAAATCTAAATGACTCCCTTTCCATATAGAATGTAAGTTCTTTGAGATCTGGGCCTTTTTCATTTCTATCTTTGTATCCCTAACACCTTGCAAGTACTTGGCAAAGAATAGACATTTAATGACATCTTTTGTTGTTGATGTCTCCTCTGTAGACCCTCTCTTTTCTCTCCCTGTAGAGAAGCCTTCTTTTGTGGAAAATCATGGAGACAGAAATCTTGGCTCTCAAGGAGAGCGCTCAGGACACTGTGACAGCAGGTCAAGTTTCAGGGTGCTGGCCATGGCTGCTCTTTTCCCTTCATATCAAACACAAAGAGTATGTTCACAAAGAGGCCACCAGAAAGATGATTCAGGTCCCTGTGGGGACTTCATGCCCTGCCCATCAGCAGTGCTCAGATCCAACACCAGCTGGGGACAGGAAGAACTTCCCGTGATTTTCTCTGATATTTGGGATTGGGAAGAAACCAAAAACCACACCTATGTTCAATTATGTTTAACAGGGTACAGTTTTCAGCACTCCTCGTGTTTTCTTGATGGGGGAAGGGGTAGAAGTTTATATGTAGGACAGGGTGGCCATCTCAAGAGACTGACTTACCATCCACACGTCCTCTTCCCTTCCCTGTGGTGGCCTGTCTACTCTGTGATCACTATTTCTGGCCTTCTTTGCAGCACTGCATTTTTTGCCAAAAATTTTACATGCCTAGACCTCAGTTCTCCCATGTGTAATATGAAGAGGTTGGACTAGATAATCTCCAAGGTCCTTTCTAGTGCTGACATTTTATGATTTCTGATCTAGCAAGAAGTTAACCACCATTTCTCTGGCTCCCAGCTTACAAAATTTCTTGTCATATAAAAAAGAAATCCTTCTCCATCTTCATCGAGACCAGAGCTTAATGCCACTCCATCCTCACCCCTCAAGATCATGGCATCCCTGCCACCACCTTCTATCTGGATAATCTGGTATGATATTGTTAAAAGAATACTTCATTTCTGGTCTCAAATCCTGATTACTTAATACCTAAGTAATCTGTGACAAGTAATTTAACATCTCTAGGACCAAGTATGATTATCTACTAATGATATAAATAAGAGTGGAGTACAGTCTATGTACTGTTCCTTCTACCTCTTAATCCTATGATTTTCCTCTCATTATAAAAGGACTCTAGGTTCCTTTAATTTTTCCAGGCCTACCCCTAGAAATCTATTGAGCTCAAAACTATCCTCTGGTTTTCTCTTCTCCCTTCATAAGGACTTTCCCCCAATCCTGGTCTCACCTGAGTCATAAACTAGTCAGAAAACCTGGGTGAGAGGTGGGAGGCTTGACTCTTTTGTGCTTAGATATCATGGGGCTCAGGGTGACAACAGAGGAAAGTACAGTCTCACTTGTTACTGTGTTGAAGGAAAAGAATCGGGTGGATACTGAATGTGAATTAGGGTAAGAGGAAGAAAGATTCTCTACACACAGATACACATATGTATCATCCCTCCCCCTTCCCCACGCATCCCTCTCAGCTGTCAGTGGAGCTTAGGGTGGTGCAGAGAACTCTGAACAGAAAGGTAGATCCAGAAGAATGCAGGCCTAGAAACAGCTGCATCATACCTTAAATAGAGTTGGGCACAGCTGTAGTAAAGGAACAGAGAGAAGAGGACAGAAATATGTAGGAACAACACTCCTAACTCTGCCCTGACCTCTGGCAACCCTGTTAACCCCCAGCCCTAAATCTCCCACAATGAGGGATCCCTGAGGGGCACAAGTCACAAATCCAGATATGTGTGTACCCAGGACTTGGGCTTCAATGTGGAATTGAGTCTCTGCCCAGCTGTCTAAAGAGAAGCTGCCTCTGTATCCAAGGGGCCTCCCAGACTCTGAAACAGTTGCCAAAAGCTGAAGTCTGCACAATGGACCAGCTGTCCCAACCATGAGCCTCAGACACAGACAACTGGGCTCCTCACAAGCCAAACAAAAGAGACATTGAGGACCACAGATACACACTTAGATTCCACATCCAGAGACCCTGAAGGACCAAGCAACTCCATTTCTCTAGCTGGCAGTTGGATCGTGTCCCAATTATTCAAAAGTGGTTTTGATCAGCAATGGGGAGGGGATGAGCCTCTCTGGGTTGGCATCACCCATATCCTTTCTGAAGCTAATTTGGCCTTAATGCATATTTTTGGGAAAAAATTATCCCCAATCAACTAGACAAAATGTATCAAGTGTCTACTACAACAGATATACACTGTATATCAGTGTCTCAAAGAAAGAGAGGATGGTTATTAGTAAGAGTAAGCCTATGCTTCCAAGTTTTCTTGAGCCTAAAACAGGATTGTCCCTCTAATTTACCCAGTGAATCTCTGAATTTAACCATGCCGGAGGCTTAGTTTTACTCCCAATTTTAAACATCCTAAATGAGTCAATGGGTGACTTGGGAGAGGAAAAAAATAATTTTCCATGTTTGAACTCCAGAATGTTAGAGCTGGAAAAAAAAAAAAAGCAAACCCCTAAAGATCATGTGGTTCAACTGTCTCATTTTACAGATGAGCAAATTGAGTCCAGGTGACTGGAAAGATGGTGCAGTAGTTATGTTCTGCAACCTTTTCCAACCCCAAAACTTAAAAAAAAAAAAAGAATTATATGCCAGGTATAGAATAACCACAGCTGAATCTATAAGCTATGAATACAAAGCAACCATACAATTAAAAACCTCACTGAAATAACATCAGAAAATCTAAAGACTTAGAACATCCCTGTTTCCCCTTCTGCAAATTCCTCCACCCTCTGCCTCAACATATGTGTGTGTCACACGCACACACACTCACTCACTCTACCCAAGCAATAAGGGAAAGAACTCTTGGAAGGCTATGCCTCAGGCTATAACTAGGTTACAGCAATAGCTAGGTTGTGCATATTCCACCCCCCACTCCCACCCCCCAGAAGTGACTCAATTGAATGCTTCAACCTCACAAGAAGTAGCAGATACTGATTTTACCCAGCCACATGTAGGAAAGGGAGAGTAACCAGAGAAGGAATCTGCCCAAGGAAAAGGAGACTAGAGACCCAGCTGAGAGGCAGTCCTCTTCTAGAGTTTACTCTGGGCAGAAACCAGGACTGATTCCCCAACATCCACAGAGAAGGCTGTGGACACTCAGCCCAGCAATCTGTTTAGAACGGGAAGGGGCTAAAGAGTGTGGAAGGAAACCAAGGAAAAGTTCCTGAGAACATAAGAGAAAGGCTGAAAGACCAAAAGGTCAAGGGAGAAAGGGTAAGTAAAAACCCCTATCACAAACTAATAAACCAACAGAGAAGTTTATGAAGAGAAATAGAAGAATGAGTGAAAACTCAGAGGTCAAAACCCTGTGAACAAGCATTATACCACAAAAGAAAATGAACCAAAATTTCCTAATTAAAAAGAAAGTTCTGCAGACCCCCCCAGAGTATAAAACAGCAATAAACTACAAAATGGCCCAAAAGAAAAATAAAACTATTAAAAGAAAACATGAGGAATGATAGTAAATCAGAAATAAGTCTCTCATCACAAAATTGGGGGGAAATGGCAGAGTACAGAACTTAGGAAACATGAGATTCACTCCAAAGAAGAAAGTGAATCAGGATCTCTGAAAGAGAAAATGACAAATTAAGAGCATACAAATACAGAAGTTGGAAGAAACATGATCAGAAGAGAGACAAGAGCAGCAAAATTAAAAGAGTATATGAATTCTATAAAAGCCAAAGCAACTGAACAAGATGTGAAGTAATAACTTAATTGCAATAGTTCTCTTAGAAATACAAGAAGGCGAGAGGAGGGAGGTTGAGGGAAAGAAGAAAACCTTTGGTGAATAGAATATCTGACCTTGAAAACACCACAAACAATAGAAACAGAAGAAAGGCAAATAAGCATAATTTAAAAAGACAAATTAGTGAAACCAATTCTACCATGTTTATTGGTTAAGGTTAAATTTTTTTAGAATAAAACTGAACGATAAAAGGAAAAAAATATAGATCACCGAAGGACAAAAAAGGCCCTAAGATGCTAGATTTAAAGGAAATTTAAAGAATCAAGGGGAGGGAAAAAGGAGGAAAAGCTGAATTAATCCCATAGACTAAATCCAGAATCCCTTTTTAATGAATTGTCATCCTTCGTGGTAGGGATATCATTTTGAGAAGTCCCAGAAAGTAGGACACTGGAGTTAAAGGGAAATTGCTCCCCTATCAAGTCCTCATGTGAACAATGCATTGATAACAATTTTGTAACTTCTCAACAAGAGTTGGAACTGTAGGAGAACAGGATAAAAGCTATGTAGGAAAGGTACTGGGGAGGGAAATAGAATAGGGATTAGGGGGAGATAATCATAGAAGGTGAAAGGTGTCACTAAAGAACATTCCTATATGATGTAAAACAGAAACCTTATAATATGTTTTATTTGGGGGAATTTTCAAATCAGGTAACCACTTCTCTGAGAAAAGGTTGTATCACTCAGGACTTCATCCTATCCCAGGAATAGGGATATAAATCCCCAATGACAGACAGCACCCAGAGCTGGAAGAAAACCTGGTCTTAGTAGCTGAAAGTGATCAGAGTAAGTGCACTGGACTGGGCCTCAGGAAATGACAGAGGGTGATTTCCACCACATATGACAGTGTTTCCATTCAACATTAATTCCTCAGTGAATTAATATTTCTATGTGTGAGGTAGGTAGATAATAGGGAGAATGCAATGAAATCTATAAATGCCATAGATATTTGATAAAGCAGAGTGGATTCTTTGGAAACTCTCCTTCGTGATGGACATAGAGAGAATAAAGGAGCGACTAAAGAAAAGCACAGTACAAGAATCAAAGAGAAGCCAGAACAGACAAGAAGAGATAAAAATAACTAAGCAGACAAAGAGGTTTGAGTGGGATGGCTGAAAAGATTTTTTTTTAATACACACTTAAATGGGCCATAAAAGAGACAAAAGAGGTAAGTAAATAAATGAATAAGGAATGAATGAATAAATGAATTTTGTTTTTGTTGTTCAGTTGTTTCAGTTGTGTCTGACTGTGATACTGGACTGGTTTGCTAGTTCCTTCTCCAGCTCATTTTACAGATGAGGAACTACGGCAAACAAGATTAAGTGACTTCTCCAGGTTCACACAGCTAAGTAAGTGCCTGAGGCCAGACTTGAACTCTGAAAGTGGAGTCTTCCTGGCTCCAGGTCTGGTACTCTATCCACTGTGCCACCTAGCTACAAACAAATGGATGGATGGATGGATGGATGGGAAGATGAAACAGTAAGGGGAGGGCTTATTTTCGGGATAGGACTTATTATCGGGGA
>NW_027187380.1:32618874-32677767 GCF_028583685.1 Petaurus breviceps papuanus
GGTGGGTAAAAATGTAAATAAATGAACAGACAGAAAGACAAACTGACAAATAGGAAGAAAGAGAAATTAACTACTTAAGTAAATTCAAGGAACTTGGAATAGGGCAGGTAGGAACAGAAGAGAGAGCCTATCCAAAGTAGTTCAAGCAAAATTAGAACTGACTTAGAAGATGAAAGGAATAAAATTCAGCACAAGATAAATAAATGAAAAGATACATACCTAATAACTTTAAATGTGAATGATTAAACAACCCAATAAAATTAAAGTGGTAGAACAGATTCTTAATGGGTTAAAAAATACTCTTTTTTAAAAAAAATGAAGCCCCAAAAGAGTAAATAACCTGCCAAGCATCATATAACCAGTTCCTGGAAGAAGCAAGGCAAGAAAAACCCAAGATATGAGAAGCCCAGACCACTGTGCTTTCTTTATATCCTGCCTCCTTTGGAGTCCAGACACCTTTTCCCAAAACATGGACCAAGCAGGACCATGACGTACTCCCAAAATCACTAACTACCACTACATCTCTTCTAGACCCCCACTGATTCTTGACACATTCTCCCATACCTCCCAAATAAAGGAATTGTTTTTAAATGCTTTTAATTTGGGGGGAATCTGAGAAATCCTTATATGTATTTAACTGCTTCTCTCCTCCTAACCTCACCATCCTCTCACACTCATCTTTCAGCCTATGACTAGTCCCTCTTTTGACATAGTTTTGAGACCAAAACAGTACAGTATCTATACATATTATCCAGATCTATCTCACAGAGCAATTACAGCTGGGTGGATGAATTCTAGAATCATGGAATTTTAGAACTGGAAAAATCAGGGACCTTGTTTCTAAATTAGGACAATAACATAATAACTTGTACTTTATAGGGAACTTTTAGGTTTTCAAAGGCCTTTAGTTACAACTCTGTGATGCTAGTACTGAAAATATTTTACAGATGAGGAAAATAATGCAGAGAATTAAGTGATTTGTCACAGAGCTAGAGTGGCAGAATCAGGGTCCAGACCCAGGTCTCCTGATTAAGGACAGTGTATAAACATGAGTTGCATAAACTCTGGAGTTTATAAGTTGCATAAACTCTGGAGCCAAGTATTCCAAAGATATCAAAGAAAAAGGACCCATATGCATGAAAATATTTATAACAGTTCTTTTAGTAGCAGCAAAGACATGGAAATTAGGGGGATGTCCATCAATTGGGGAATGACTGAATAAGTTATGATATATGAATGTGATGGACTGCTATTGTGGTATAAGGAATGATGAAGCAGATGGTTACAGAAAAACCTGGGAAGACTTATATCAGCTTATACAAAGTGAAGTGTGTAGAACTAGTAGTTGAAATAGTATATAATAATGACAACATTGTAACAACAATCAACTGTGAAAGACTTGGCTACTCAGATCAATACAATGATCCATGACAATCCCAAAGGACTCATGATGAAAAATGCTATCTTCTTCCAGAGAGACAATTGATAAACCCTGTGTGCAGACTGAAGTATTATTTTCTTTCGCTTTATTTTTCTTGCTTTTTTTTTCTTTCATAACATGGTTAATGTTGAAATAAGCTTTGCATGACTTCATATGTATAATAGGTATCATATTTCTTGCCTTGTCAATGGGTGGGGGAGGAGCTGGAGAGAGGGAAAGAATTCAGAATTGAAAATAAAAAATAAATATAGCATACATATATACACACAAAAGATGCATAAATGCAAGGTTCAAATTAAAAACAAAGAAAAAAAACCCCTAGAGCCAAGAAGGCACATAAGAGGGAAAAGAGCATAGCTGGATTCCATATTCATTGCTTCCAAAGTATATCCAGAGATGACAAAGCAAAAGGCTCCTAAAAGGCACTTCCTTATAAGGAAGCCTTGGCACATTTTGATTGTGTAGAAGCCTGAACCTGGAAGACAGGCCTCCATCGTGAAAGGGCAGAGAAGCAGAAACTCAAATTTTCTGCAAAAACATTTCTTTATTGCATATCACAGCCCACCATGGAACACTGGGGGCAAGGAAGAACAAGAAACAGAGAAAAGATAATAGAATCACAGATTTAGAGTTGGAAGAGGCCATCTAGTTCCACACCCTCAGTTTAACAGATAAGGAAACTGGGGGCAAGAAAAGGAACTTGCCCAACGTCAATAAAGTAGTAAGTGGGATTTGAACCCACGTCTAGATTCTTTACTCTATCTACAATACCAGGGAGGTTCCCTGAGCTCTGTCCACCACAAGTGATCCCACTTCAGACTTCAGGAACAATAATGGAATACAGATAAATTGAGGAGTAGGTCTCTTTTGAAAGAAGGAAGGAAAAAAACAGCAGGTAACTACAAGGAAGGAGGGAGTCAGTAGCATAAAAGAAAAACAAGATCTTAGGACCAGTGTAAAGCAGGGATCTGGTTTCAACCCTGGCCCCAGGCCACAAAAAAATTATTAGGAGCCGGTTCTATGGGGAAGGGGAAAGAGCCTCTGGGCACTCTGTTGAAAAAAATGAAACCCACTATACCTAACATTTCTTTCTCACTCCATTCTACTCCCCTGGTATGTGCAGGTCCCCATTTTTTGAACTGTACTAGCCCTTCCAAACCCACTTGCTTTCCTTTCCATTTCAGGCTGAAAATCTTGTACCACATTTTGCTAATGTAGCATACCATCCAAATCAGTCTGAAGAATGCTAAACAGCACTGCCCAAACTAAGAAATGTCCATCCTAAAGACAAGTTTCTCAGTTCAGGACAGACTTTCCAAAATGAGAAAGAAGGCTGGGAAGGCATTTAGATGAGTCATTCTATTTTTTGTTTCTATTTGCAAAAAATTCTCTAAATGACAACTGCTATTTCAATGTCTAGCTGTGCAGCACTGCCTAATCTGCACTACCATAGCTGTAAAGGAGGAAGATAAGGGTAATCTTTACACCTGGTCCAATGTAACCATGTGGCAGACCAAAGAAGGCGGAAGTCAAAACAACGTTGGATTTGTTTGAATCCCAGCTTTACCCTGCACCCCAACTTTCCAGTTTTCTTAGACTTTATACCACTCCCCTCCCTTCCTATTCTACAGTGCTGTGACATTGGCCTCTGTGATATTCCCTGAGCAAGACTCTTCACCTTCTGACTGCAGGCATTTTTGCTGGCTGTTCCCAAGCCTTTTGGATGGGCTCCCTCTCCTCTTCTCTGCCTCTGGGTTTCCTTGGCCTTTCTTCAAATACCAGCTAAAACCCCATCTTCTAGAGGAAGCCTTTTCCACTTCCCGGTAATCTGAGTACCTTCCATCTGTTGATTATTTCCAGGTTATCCTGTAAAAGAGCTTATCTGCTTACAGTTGCTGACATATGGTCTCTCCCACTGACCGTGAACTTCTTAACAGCAAGGGTTGTCTTTTGCCTTTCTTTGTACCTCCATCGTTTAGGACCCTACCTGGCACACAGCAGATGCTTAATAAGTGTCTAATGACTGATTGATGACTTCTTTGCAAGTCAGATAATGTATTTCCTTCCCTGCTTCCTACTGTCCAGTGATTATGAATTCTGCTTCTTCAATGTCAATCAAGAAACAGTTATTAAGCACCTACTATGTGCCAAGTACTGAGCTGTCTCTGGCTAATACAGTAAAAGGAAAGTATCCTAGAGTCAATAAATTTTATTTCTTCTCCCCCCCATCACAAAACTATTAAGAACTATATTGCCACATCCTTCCTCAACCTCCATGGTATCTCTGACACTGCCCATGGTTCTGTATGACCTATATATATGTATATATGACCTATATATGACTCTATATATCTGGAGTTCTCCTTAATCATTACAAATATGACAGTATTAGAACTCTAAAATTAAGAACAATATTGTTTTTTTACTATAAAGTAGCAGCAGGGGGGTGAAATGATGTCCTTTCCACCCTCAACTTAGTTATTATCATTGGATATAATCAAAGATAAAGAAGCATTGATGTATTAAAATCCAGCATCCCCTTAAAAAGTATAGCAAAGGCATTTACCAAGATGTCATAGTAAAAAGAGTAACTATAAAATATTCCCCCAACCCCCATAAACACCTGTCTCGCTATGACTGAGTCAGAAAGGAGCAAGTCTTTGAATGAACAATGATTAGACAAGACCTCAGATGATATATAAATCCCAAAGTCCAGACAGTTTGATCCATTTGAGGGAGAAAGCCAGCAGTCAGGAAAGAATTCAGCTCTACCTTTTAGAATGGATAGGAAGGAATTATCTCCCCTGTCTCCCAATCCACTGATCATGGAGTCAAATAGTAAAACTACTCACCCAGAGGGAGACACTCCATTCAGCAATTGGAGAGTCAGTTCAAGGGAGTAAAGGAGTGACCAGGTGTTAACACATTAACACCTCATCATCTCCTATTACATCCAGTGGCTACATTTACTCAGCTGAGGTAGTATAACAAATCTTTCTCTTCACCATACATATAATGCTTTATAGTTTACAAACCGCTTTCTATACAATACCTCCATGAGTTCGATAGGATTTCCTGTTTTACACTTGAGGAAACTGAAGCTTAAATAGGTTAAATGACTCGCCCATAGTTATATGGCTATTAAGTGATAGAACCAGGACTAAAATGCCTCTTGTGACTATAAGCACAGACCTTTTTAACACACCATTGCTAGCTGCCTAACTGCATTACAGATATACACTTTACTCTCCTGTTCCTGAAACTTAGCTCCCTTTCAGTTAGTCAAGTGGTTAAGACAGGGCTGGGGAACCTGCATCATTGAGGCTACATGTGACCCTCTAGGTCCTCAAGTGTAGCCTTTTGATTGTGACCTCAAGGCCACAGGTTCCCCAGGACTGGGTTAAGATAACTGACTGTTAGTACACCATTCTTTGCATCTGTGGATTTAAATTCTACCTTCACCAATGGCAGCAAGGAACACTTGATTAGAAGTCAGGATGCTTGGATTCTGGACTTGGCTCTGCTACTGACTAGCTATGTACCCCCTGGGTTACAGAGCCCCACTCTGAACCTCAGTTTCTTCATGTGAAAAAAGAGAAGACTGGACTAGATAATCTATAAGCTTCTAGTTCCAAGGATCATTGATTTAGAGTTGGAAAGAACTGAAAAGTCTAGGCATTAACCTGGCATCCATGAACTTGGTTTTTTAATAGCGATTTCAATATAACAAGTTACATACACAAAGGCTCACCAGACTGCTGAAGGTGTCAGTGACACAAAGAAAGATTAAGAATCTAAGTTAGCCCCTTCATTTTACCGATGACACTGGGGTCCAGAAATATAAAATGACTTGCCTGGAGTCACACTGGCAGCAGAGCCAGGTATTTCAACTATCTTTCACTTGACCATACTACTCTGACATTTTGTAGTCGTAGGGCATAATATCTCTTTGCAGAGCATAGCAGGCACTTTACTCATAGTAACTATCCAATGAATGTTTGTTGGAATTGGAAATTGGAAATGTAATTCAGCTCTTGAGGGCAGGGTCTGTTTTTCACTTAGACTTTGTATCCCTAGCACCTAACACAGTGTTAAGTGCCTAATAAATGCTTTTGGATTGGACTGGATGGTGGTGTATTGATTTCTACCGCCTAAGGGCAGTGGACACTTTATACTCTTTCCGCTGAAATTGTTAACACAGTTCTAAGGCTTTGAGCCCCCAAGCCAGTTCCCACACTGCACACTGCATAGGTTCATAGTGGTTAGCACACTGGCATCACTCTCTATCGGGGCCTGGGCAAAACTCAGACAGTGATGGAGCTACTTTTAACCAAGCCTTAGTCTTTCTTAAGAGAAAGAGCTGTTGCCACCTAAGTGATATAGGCCTTTTGTCATTAGAAAATCAAGTCTGATGGATGCTCTCAAGGGTCTGATATAGACCTGAGCTTTAAAATCTTACCATTCAGAGTAATAAATATCCAGCCACATAAAATTAAATGACTGATCTAACAGAATATCACCACTGGGAAGAAACTGCTGCTTCCAGCCTACTCTGGAAATACCCTGCCTTCAGCCTTCCTTTTGATGCTAACAACATACAATCGCTTCCTTTGGTAGCAGGGTTATTAAGAGCAGCCTAGCACTCATGCAGAGACAGGGTTGGAAGGGGGCTAGATACAGGCTAGGTTTCCACAGGGCAAAGATGATTTGCTCACAAGGAAAACCTGATTCAGCATTTTTGTTCATATAAAGAAACCAGCTACCTGAAAATGACAGGGAAGTCCTTTATTCCCTAAGGAACCTAAAATCTAAGCTTGAGAACATGAAAGGGGAAGTGGCCAGCACCCAAGAGATTGATAAATAACTGGGAGTCCCTGGGAGTATACAGGGATACATACTGCTTTCTACAGATGTGTCAGCACATCTCCTGGTTCAAGCGCCAGGTAGAACACACACAAACATTGCCTGGGACTGCCCACTTCACTTCCACTTTGGACAAGAAGGAAGGTACCATATGCTTCTCCTGTTGCCTTACTTATCTCCATTCATCTTATCAACCGTTACCCAGGGTTCTCACACGGAAATACGTGAACTTAGGAAGGACTTTAAAGGTTCATTTCGTCCTTCCTTTCTGCACTCTGGCAGGACTGTACCTCACTCTCATAGTTCTCCAAGGCAAAACATTATAAAATCTAGTTGGAAGGGATCTCCCAATCGATGTAAAAATCCCATTTATGACAACCCAAGAGATCCCTCACTTAAACATTCCCAGGGATAGGAAGTTCACTATTTTGTGAGAGAGTCTGTTCCACTGTTGGGGAGGAAAAAGTCCAAAAAGGTTCTGGAACATCTTGAGTACCATAACTGTACCAGTCTGGGCTTCCACAGCTGACATTACATAACACTTCTTTCCCCTAATTATTAACATTAAGCAGTCTCTACAGGAATACATGTCTTTATTCTTTCTCTAACTTCTTCCATGCCTCTTCTGTGTCAAAGCAAGAATTTTATTCAGTCTGCAGCTACTCTTCATCTTCCTCACAATAATCCCTTCAAAGACATCCTCTCCCTCAGCCTCTTCTTCTCTGATCCTGAACTTTAATATTCAGAGTTTTCGAACTGCTGGTATTTTGAATTAATATCAACTTGTGGCAAATTTCCATCAGTCCACATTTCCACATTTTATTATCAAAGTTCCTTACTTCTTAAAAACTTACTCTTTTGCTTCATGTCCTGACTGTCCTGTTCTTTCCACTTATACCCATTCACTGACACAAGCTTTCTCCCCTGCCCCTGATCTGAGCCACCCAATAGCTATTGCATACGAGAGCTATGGAAAGTAGAACAGTCTTGGGTAAAAGAAGGTATATGTTTTACCAGCCCTCACTATAAATTCGGGTTAAGACACACTGTTATAATTTGTCTCCACTGGTATCCCGCTGTAAATTCATTGCTATGTTCCCTTCCTCCAGAGTTCCACATAGAAAACAGTTCTGGCCCACCACCCACACCAAAATCCAAGGCCCTGATTCTTTCCTACTTACTCTCCAGGCTCTTTGGTGGAATATCAGCCACCACAGGCTGGGTCTTGAGTTCCAACCTTTTCTGCTGAGGAGAAGGTGGAGCATGTTCTGAATTTTCCACAGGTCGAATGGGTGGGGGTGAGGCATCAGCTGCCTTGGTGACCTGGATCTCAACCCGCTTTGGAACTGCCTCAGCTAGAGGCATAGCATACGCATCTGGTCTTCGCTGGGGCAGCTCAGGGATCTTCGACACTGGAGCATCCATCCTCCGCAGTGAGGGTTCCTGGGGTTTGACTACAGTAATCTCGGTTCTTCTGGGAGATGACTCTGGGGTCCTGTGCCCCAGTACCTCAGCTCTTTTGAGGCTGAACCGGGATGGCCCTGTGCCACTAGAGTTCTCAACCTGCTTAGAGGAGATATCGATGGAGATCTCCGTCCTCCGGGACACAGGCTCACTTTTGGGTCCAGAGAGCTCGATTCTCCTTAGGGAGGGCTTGGGGGACTTCTGGACTGGGGAGTCCACATGGCGGGCAGACGACTCAGAGTTCTTCACACCAAGGTCCTGGAATTTCTGTGTGGAGCTGGCAACAGTGGTACGGAGAAGTGGTGTCTGGATCCGCCGTGGGGGTGTAGAGTTAGGTGTCTCAACCTCCTCGACCTCAAAGGATCTCTTCAAGGCTGAAATGGAAGAAATTAGAATATGGGTAAGTTGCTGGTACTTGATCCTCACTGTAACTGGCACCTCCTGCCAAAGAAAGAAATAGCAGGGCTCTTACTGGAGTAAATTAGCAAAGAGCACTAGGTTGAAATCCTCAAATTTTCTCAGGTTATGACAACTGCTTCTTCTTCCTTATCACATTCCAGCTGTGCCCGCCCCCCCACCAAAGAGAGAAAAAACATCAACACTAAGCATGGAATCATAGACCATATGATGACAATAACAACCCTTTCAAGCTTGCAAAGGGCTTTATATACATTAGTTCACTTGTTTCTCACAACACTGTCAAGTTTTATAGCTTTTGTTATGCCTATTTTTATAGATAAGGACACTGAGGTTCAGAGAGACTTTTTCTCAGGGTAACAGCTGGTGTCTTGGTCCTAGATTGGGTGACTTCCTGTGATTACTGGTATATAAAATGCCTTATTCAACATCTGACTACAGCCTGAAGTCTCTACAGGCTTTTCTCTGGTGGGTTTATGCAGCAATTCCGTGCAGTGACCCAGCCATCTCCCTTGGGAAACCCTCTGAGTGGTTACTTGGTTCTGAGAAGGGAGTTGGGGGAATGGGGTAGGTCTGTGAAGTCTCAGTCCTCCAAACATACGCACTTGTCAGAGTTTCTGTAACTGCTCTTAGAAAAAGAGAAACAGCTGCTTCCATTTAAAAGGAGCAGAAAAACCATCCACGTGGCAGCTACTCAGATGCTACTTCTCCCACAAAGGAGAGAGCCTCAGTGCCAGCTTTGTCATTTTGCTGGGACTTTAGGACACTGATTTGGGGGTAGGGAGAGAACCATGCTGTTTTTAGAGGATTTCCTCCTCTCCACACCCTACCAACTTACAGAAGTTTTGTACAAAACAAAATAATGAACTACCATTGCCAATGCCTTTGTCCCCAGTTCAGTCCCTATCACAGACTTTCCTGATTTATTGCAGGTCAATTCAGGATGTTGTAGACAATCAGTTGCAGATGACAGAGTGGGGATGGTGCCCCAAGTAGAAATCATTACAAAAGGAGGCATGGGGGAAGATCAAAGGTCTATCCAGCATCATAAAAGGGCAGAGTGGGAGGCCAACAAAGAAAATTCTCTCCTCTTCAATCCTTTTGGGCAATTCTTAAAACTCTCAATTAACATAAAGAGTACTCCTCCCACTTCCTGTTACACTCCAACACTAGCCAGACTAGAACAGAAATATAAATGAGCTGCTCCAAGAAATTGTGCAATAATCTTCCAATTGGTCTTCCTGTCCCAAGTCTCCCCTCACTCCAGTCCTTTTTCCACTCAGTTGCCAAAATGATCTTCCTAAAGTACAGGTTTGAACATGTCACTCCACTACTCAATGATCTCCAATGGTTCCCTATTACCCAGGATCAAATAGAAAATCTTCTGTTTGTCCCTTAAAGCCCTTCACCATCTAGCTTTTTCCTGTCTTTCCAATCTTACTACACATTATCGCCTTCCACTTACTCTATGATCCAGTAATACTAGACTCCATGCTATTCCTCAAGCCATCTCTCCACAAAATTCATTTTCAGTGCCTGTCCCACATGACTAGAATTCTCTCTCTCCTCACCTCTGCCTCCTGGCTTCATTGACTCCTTTCCAGCACTTACTAAAATCCCACTTTCTGCAAGAAAACTTTCCTGGTTCCCCTCAATGCTAGCACCTTCCCTCTAAGATTACCTGTAATTTATCCAGTATCTTGTAAATACATAGTTGTTGTATGTTGCCTCCCCCACTGGAGTGGAAGCTTCTTTAAGGCAGGGACTATTTTTGGCTTTCTTTTTATCCCTGGTGCTTAGCACAGTGCCTAGCACATGGTAAACACTTAATAAATGCTTATAGACTTGGAAGAGGCTGAATAATGACAGGATCCCAACTCAGATATATAGATTAGACCAGATGGCCTCTGAGGTCCCTCCAAACTCCAAGATTCTCTAATTCTTCTCCTCTGTAAGTAGTTATTAGTTCTGAAGGGTCTTTACAGAGTCATAAAATGTTAGAAATAGAAGGTGTGTAGAACGAAATGTGGTTTCTCAAGTGGACGATTTGCTAAAGTACTAGAAGCCTTTAGGCCTCAGTTTCTAGCTACCAGAAGTCAGGTGACCTTGGGGAAATGAAACTTTGGAAATCTCCTTGTCACCCCACCTGCCAAATAAGGGAATGCTAACAGAACAACCAATCAGTTTAAAAGATTACATGAGGAAGGGGAGGGTTGTGGTTCTCCACGATATAACCCAGCTTTGGCTTCTGTACGGCAGCCTCCTCTCTCTGGACTTCCCAGTGACAGGACCGCCCGCTTCTCAGGAGATTCAATAAAACTTCCTGCTTTCACCTTGAGACATCTCTGAGTAGTCAGTTTGGGGTAGGTTGGGTCTCTGTACCCCACACGGTTTTGGGGGCCTTGCCCGGGATCACGGGACTCGGAGGAGGAATGACCACTCACTTGCTCAGAGGCAGGTGCCTGTGGAGCCCCTTGCTTAGGGGTCTCACTTCCTCCCCTAAGTAAAGTGCCCAAAGTGGAGAAACTCAGTGAAAGGAAAGTAAAACAAAGGATCTGAAGCTCCCAATTGAGATTGAACAGTGGAACCAGTCAGGAAACCTATGCATGCATAGTCTGGTAAGTACTAGGTGGGAGCCTGGGGGTCGATTGGCTGGGTATAGAGACTGGAGAGGAGAGCCTCTCACTCTAAATTAAGGAGTGTACTGCAGACCCCAAGGGAAGGGCTCTCCGAGCACAGGTGACTGATGGCAGGTGTGTGACCCCTGCTGGGGCGTATTCTAAACGTCTTGAGGTGTTTGATGGAAAACCCTCATTATGGGAATGAACAGTCCAAACCCTGAATTCAGGAGTGAAAGTAAGAGGTACCAGTGATTAATCCCACAGGAATAAAGTGTAGGATTGGCTTAATAAAATTATCAAAGTATATTGACTTTGAATACCGGTTCTGTGTGTTTCTATGTGAGGTGTGCATCTCTGTTTTCTGCATTAAGTGTATGTCTGTATTCCTGATAGTGTCCAGAGATAGTAAAGGGAAAGGAGAGAAAATATTCTACCAGCTCCATTAATAGTGTGAGGTTTCCCTTCTCTTTACACCCTGAGATTCTGGCCAGGTCTCGTGTGTGGAAAAGAGTAACTTTCCCCTCAGACTGAATAGGAGATAATCAACATTTGTCTATGGGACTAATTTGCTAAATGTTCCTGTAGAATTCTAGAAAAGTAATAATTTTATGGATTAGAATTTGTTCTCAACAAATATATATATATATATATATATATATATATATATATATATATATATAAGGCATTGAGAATCATGCAGAAGAAGGAAGAGTCCAGTCCCCTCTCAGTTTCTAGAGAGATTAAAAGAAGGAATTCGAAAATACTCTGGGCTGGACCCAGATGAACCAGAAACTGAAAGCATTTTTAAATTATATTTTGTATCTAACTCGTGGTCAGACATTAGTAAAGAGTTGCAAAAATTAGAGAAATGGAATCGCAGTTTGGGGAGCTGTTAGAGGAGGCCACGAAGGTATATGTGAAAAGAAATAAGGACAGGGAAAGACTGAGGAAGGGAGACAGGAAGGAACACCAGAGAATCAGGATATTAATTCAAACCATACAAGAGATGAGCTTTACCATGGTACGAGAGCACGGCAAAGGATGGAGCTCTGGGGCACTGAATTGGGGAGTTCAGCAAAGTAGAAAGGGGTCTGCTAATAGGGCAAAGAAGTAGGGGCCCCGGCCCACTTACCTGCTGGACTTGCAGGAAGACAAGGCACCTAGCTAGGGACTGTCCCCAGAGAAAAGGGAATTGACAGATTTTGGAACCTAAAGACCTGCAGGAGTCTCCCTGGCAGATAGGAAATTGTTTTATAGAGGAGTGAATGGGAAAAGATTGAATGGGTATGCAATAATTGATGGAGAAACTAGTTCTCTAAGTCAGGTCGGCAGTCTCCTCAAAACTTGGGTTGGCACAAACTTGCGAGCTATATGCCTTGAACCAAGCACTGAAGTTGCTTAAAGGACAGGAGGGGTCAATCTATACGGATTCCAAATATGCATGGGGGTGGCACATATATTCGGTAAAATATGGGAAGAGAGGGGGTCAACAGTAAGGGGAAGGAATTAGTACACATGACCCTATTAACTAAGGTATTGAAGAATCTCACTTAAAACTATCGCTATCATCCACGTAAAGGGGCACCAATCAGGAAACACTTTTGAGGTTCAGGGCAATTGCCTCACCAATGAGGAAGCTAGAAGAGCTGGAGTCAACGGAAACTCTCCTGAAGAAATGTTGGTTCTGATCCCAGGTCTCCTGACTCTGGGGCTGGTGCTCTTACTGCGCCATCTGGCTGCCCCGTGTCTAACTCTTAATGACTCCATGGACCGCAGCACACCAATGCTGTCTATGGGGTTTTCTTGGCAAAGATACTGGAGTGCTTTACCATTTCCTTCTCCAGTGGACTGAGGCAAACAGAGGTCAAGTGACTTGCCCAGAGTCATATAGCTAGTATCTGAGGCCAGATTCGAATTCAGGTCTTCCTGACTACAGGCCCAGTGCTCTATCCACTGAGCCATCTAGCTGCCTCCTGCCCCAAAAATTACCTTGGATTTACTTTACATAATTTTGTTTATACTTTAACATACATGGTGTCCATCTCAATAGAATGTAAGCTCCTTGAGAATAGAGACCACTTCATTTTTGTCTTTTCATCCCTAGTATTGTCTCTCTATTGAACACGTGCATCAAAGTATAAACCAAATTATGCAAAATAAATCCAAGGTAACTTTGGGGGTGTTACCAAAAAAAACAAAAACAACTTTTAGCAGTTGGGGAAATCAGGAAAGGCATCCTGCAGAAGGTGGCCCTTGAGCTGAGTTCTAAAGGAAACAGGGGACTCCGAAGAGGTAATGCCCAGTACACTGCAGACACTATGTCACTGGTCCTCTTTGAGAATGAAGGACCCACACAACAGCAACAAACTGCTTTTAAGATGATGTTTTGGAAAAGTCACTTCCCCTCTCTAGGCTTCAGTTTCATCATCTGTAAAATGAAATGGATGAAGGGGCAGTTAGGTGGATAGAGCAATGGCCCTGGAGTCAGGAAGGCCTGAATTCAAATCCAGCCCCAAATATTTACTAGCTGTGTCACCCTGAGCAAGTCACTTAATCGTGATTGCCTTTGAAGGTGGGAGTAGATGTCTCTAAAGTCCTAAAGTCCAGCTCTAAATCTATGATCTCATGAACCCAGATCCTCTAAATGAACCCAAATACAATACCTTCCACAGGACCATCCAACTGATAGTAGATTAGAAGTATGTTATCTTCACAAATTAAACAGCACATTATCATTAAGCCAACCTCACTCCTGGCTAGACCATAAAGTAGCTATTAGACTAAACAAGATATGTACAAAGAGTTCCTATTACTGCCTCACTTTCGAAGCAAAACTTCCCCCAATGTCCACAGACATTCCAGGCAAGTGAGAAAATGGAATATGGCCCTGTTTAAGGAGGTATTGTGTGAGACACCCAAGAGACCACTGCAAATCCCTTTTCTGACTGCAGCACACTTCTCCCTCCACAAACCTCCCAGAGCTCCCGATAACCACATGGAAGGCTTCCTCAAAATGCACAAACATCATTGCTACAAGGGTGAGCCAGAAAGTCACCCTGAAGCCTGGAATAAATATTATGGAAAATAAGGGTCTGGAGATCAAGTTCAAATGAAAATGTGCTTGTAGCTTTTGTGGCACAGGAACCCCCATAGCCACTGGGCACACTGCCTTGAACCTCTAGAATGGAATTCTAAGTAAAGGCCTAAGGGAGAGAACAGCAATCTATATAGCAGCAAATATGGTCTCCCATGAGTTAAGTGAGATGATCTGCTACAAGATGTAAGCAGGAGAAGGAGAAGGTTAGGAAGGACACGGACAAAAAAAGACTGGCAGAAATTCATCTAGATAATATCACCAGGTCTATATAGAAAGGGTCCCCTGAAGGCCCTCAGGGTTAAAGTGGGAAATGATTATTGATATTAAAAGAAGAATCAACAAAACTCTTATGCCAATATAAATAAAGAAAGTCTCCTTTGATAAAAATAACATTCTAGGGATAATAGAAAGAACACTGGATTGAAAATCAGAGAAATGGGTTCAACTGTTATTTACTGCCTAGATGATCCTAAACTTCTTTGGGACTCAATTTCTCATCAGGAAGATAAAGAAATTAGATTCAATGACCACTCAGGTCCCTCCTTTTGCTTAACCCTTGTGGGACAAGGAGAGGAGAATGGCATATATCTGCAAAGCAATTTGGAATTATCCTAAGAAACTCACTTCAATCTAGAGATCCCCCCACAATGCAATCAAAAGCAGAAAGAAAGATCCCAAATATACACTATATTTTCATAACACTTGGGGCAAGTGCCAAAAACTGTAAGGATTTATATGTAGAAAGTAGAAGCAGGAGAAAATATAAGCAATGCTACAATACTTAAGTGAATACAACACAAAAAGGCTGTTAAATTCAGATAAAATGCAATGACCAATCTTGGAACAGACAATGAAACCCATTTCCCTCCTCTCAGCAGATTTGTGGGGGACTATAGGTATGGAATGTTGTCTATAATTATGTCAGTTTTGCTAAATGGTTTTTCTTTGTTATAATGGAGGACTCTGGAAAAGGAAATACAGAAGGAAATAACTGATATAAAAAACAAAAGGCATCTATAGAACTTTTAAAAAATTAAACAAAAATGAGATAAACTACACCTCTAAGCCCTGTGAGTCTGCCACAGAGCAAGGGGAAGGAGGGAAAACCTAATCTGATACCTTATGAAAGTAATGTTTTTCCTATTACTGGAAAAGTTAGATGGTAATTTGGGGAAGACTTGCATATTGGAGAGGACTAAAAGATGACCATTTAAAGACTTTTATACTTATAAGACTATGCTTGAAATTCTCTTTTGGGCACTTATAATATACGCTTCCATTAAACAGTTAACAAGCATTTATTAAGTGCTTACAATGCATCAGGCATTGTGCTAAGCCTAGGGATAGAAAGAAACAAAAAACAATCCGAAACCCTCAAAGAGTTCCCATGGGAGAGACAACATGCAAACAACTATGTACATATATGAGATATACAGTGTAAATTGGACGTAATCTCAGAGGGAAAGCACTAGCATTGAGGAGGATCAGGAAAGGCTTCTTGCTGAAAATAGACTTGAAAGAAGCCAAAAAAAAAAAAATTAGGAGTCAGAGGCAAGGAGGGGCATGGGGGATAGTCAGGAGATGGAAAATATGTTTGAGGATCAACAGCATGGAAGCTTGAGTCACTGGATTATAAATGGGATAAACCTGTAAAAGGAAAGACTGGAAAGGAAGGGGCCAGGTTTTGAAAGGCTTTAAAAGCTAGGAATATTGTCTCTTTGATCCTGGAAGAAATAGGGAGCCACTGAAGTTTACTGAGTAGTGGAATGACATAATCAGACCTGTGCTTTAAGAGAACCCCTCTGGTAGCTGACTGACAAATGGACTGGAGTAGGGAGAGACCTGAGGCAAGAAGACCAAGCACAAGGCTATTGCAATAGTCTAGGTTGCACCAGAGGTGATGAGAGGC
This sequence comes from Petaurus breviceps papuanus, assembly GCF_028583685.1. Classification (NCBI taxonomy): domain Eukaryota; kingdom Metazoa; phylum Chordata; class Mammalia; order Diprotodontia; family Petauridae; genus Petaurus; species Petaurus breviceps. The sequence goes on from NW_027187380.1 coordinate 32,634,687, forward strand.
CGCACCGGAACTGTGCCAGTCTCAGATGAGAGAAGAGGACATGTACAGGAGATGTTGTGAAGGCAGAATCCATGGGAGAATGGCTATGGGAGGTAAGAGACTGAGGAGTTGAGGCTGACATCTAGGTTTTGAGCCAGGGTGACTGGGAGGAAGGTGGTAATAGGAAAGTATGGAAGAGAGGAAGATTTGGGGGGAAAGATGGTTTTAGATTTGGATATGCTGACTTTATGTTCCAGTTCAAGCTAGTTGGAGATGTGAGACTGAACATCAGGGCTAAAAAATTATCTGTTGAGATAACTGAATCCATGAGAACTGATGAGATCTCCCAAGCACAAAACTAAAAGCAGAGGAAAGGGACCCACAACATTCCTTGTTTGAAGGCCTACTCTTCTTATGGACATGCCTAGCCTCTTCTGGGGACAAGGTTTCACAGGGTCCTTTGCTCAGATCCAAGTCTGTCTTGGTCCCTGCCTCCTAGCCCATCCTGCCTGACATCTCCAGGAGCCTGACCATTCTCTGCTTTTCTTTGTTCTTTCACAGCTTCCCGTGGCAATGCTTTCTTTTACGTCCAGTTGGATGGTCATTTTTGGCTCTGTGAACCCAGGCTGTTCAGCAGGAGGACTGAGACTCAATTTCCTCATCTGTAAAATGAAAGCATTAGACTAATTGACTTCTAATTGACTCCCCTCCAATTCCAGGCTCCGCAGGATCTATCAACTGATCAGCCAACAAGCAATTATTAAGCACCCACCATACTACGTGCCAGGTTCTGAGAATATATTTTTCTTCAAGGAATACATTCTATAGGGGGAGATAGCATCTATATACACATATATTCAAACTATATATGAGATGGGGTAGCACTAGCAGTTGGAGGGATCAGGAGAGGCTTTACTGATGGGGGAGGCAGGCCAGGGATATCAGTAAAAGCTTCTGTGAGGAGGGAGTGTACATAAAGCATAGGAGAAAGCTGGTGCAAATACTAAGGCCCATGCCTCCAAGTTTATTAAAAAAAAAAAGACAAACTGCAAATAAAGGAAGGAACTTTGGTTCTCTCTTCTTTCATATATAAATCCCACAGGGGAAGGGAAAGTGGGGATAACGAACACTGTCAATTTCAATCTCTGCCTCTCTTGGGCATAAGAGAACTTCCTAAAGCTGCTCCCCTGCCACTATCTACTATGACCCATCCTTCCTTCTTTTTTCCAAATTTTCCCAGTGGAAGGAAAGGGCATCTGGCTAAAATTGAAGGACAAAGTCATTCTAAGAATAGTGTCAAATGCTGGATCCTTTTCTCTCAGTGCTTCCAGTTGGACACAGACCATGGGACAATTGGCAAGTGAGTCTGACTTCAAGTGGCTCTCCTGGGGTGTTCCTGGCCCTGACACATGTTCTTCAGGGTAGGTGCATGCTTCCATTGCTGGATTCTCCACACCCTATGCCTCACAGTTCAAAGAACACTGGACTTGAAAGCAGATAAACAGGCTTCAAAGTCTTAGCTCCGATACCACGAGCAAGTCACATCAACTGTTTTTGCTTCTATAAAATGGGAATGATATGTGCACCATCTACCTCACTGGGATGTTCTGAGAAAAGAACTCTGTAAACTAAAAAAAGTTAATTTTTTTTTTTAATCTGCAACTCCCATTTTCCTCAGTGTAAGAGAATTTACAGTGTGGAAGCTCCCTCTGACTGATGCATATCTTGGAAAATCACCCAAGACACTAAGTTACTTGTCACCCTGCTAGTAATGTGTTAGAGCTAGAACCAAAACCTGCATCTTGACTCTAAAATGCCTTCCACCCCCAACCATCATCATACCATGAAGTCCCACTATATAAATATAAGCTATAAAAAGATAGATTCCAGCTACGGGAATTCCAGCTACAGAATTCCCTCCCTTCTCTCTTCTATTTCTTTTCCCCTTCAGTTGTGTTCCCCCTCTGCCTACTCTCCCATTTCCTCTCAAACCCTCTGATATACTAAGCTACACACTATTCAATCAAATTAAGCAACATAATCAGCAAGTATTACAGGATACCTCTATATGCCCAATCATACTTAGCAAAAAAAAAAAAAAAAGAGGAAAGAAAAGATTCCACTGAAAACTTCAGAGATGAAGAAGATACTGTAATTCCAAGTCACAGCACTGCAAATTAGCAGGAGAACCACCCTTGGGAGAGTAATTCCTGCCAAAATAAACAAATGTGACAGCCATCTTGGAAAGATCTTTGCCTGCATGCTCTGTTCTGATTTATTTTGACAAATGTATTTTACTTTGCTTATTTAGAATACTGCCTTTCTCCATATGAATATTCCTGAAGGGTTTGGGTTACTGAAATCCAAAATTTCAGGACTAAGGAGAAAATAACCCACACACCTCTGGCCCCCACCTCCCCAGGGTTTGGGGACAGGAGGGAGGGATGTTACTAAGTAACACTTCCTGTAGAGGGACCAGGACCTGAATCTCTGCTCCTTTTTTGGATTATCAAGAACAAGCAGGTCTAATACTGTCTCTGACTTTGTTTTCTAGAGAAAGCCAAAAAAAACAAATCAGACCTTCTGGCTGCCTCCTGCTATCCTGGCTAGAGAACTAGGAAGCTGGAACTAGAGTTGGATACTATAAGAATAGGGCAACTCTGGTAGCCTCAGATGCATCCAGCCGTCTCCTGTAGCCAACATATCTTCTAGAGAAGACCAAAAGCACATCAAGCACTTTCACTTGCATACAAAGTTAAACTGTTTACAAGGGAGAAATGGTGGAGCCCCTGGCATTCTAAACTCAGGCTAAAACCAGGCTTTTAGCAGCACATGTGGAACCAAGAGGCCTTCTGAATTTCTGAGGTTCTCATTTTCAAAGTTCATTTTTACAACATCTCTGATAAAACAAAACAAAAACACAGCGAGGAAGAACACCAGCTCCAGTGTTGGGATGACATGGGGATCGAATCCCAGGCTCAGACACTTAGCACCCACCCAGAAACACCTGGCCGTGTAACCTTGAGCAAGTTACTTAATCCCAATTGCTTAAAAAAATAAAAACAAAAATGAAAACAAAACAAAACAAAAAACACCTTGGGGCAGCTAGGTGGTGCAGTGAATAGAACACCAGCCCTGGAGTCAGGAGGACCTGAGTTCAAAGGTGACTTCAGATACTTACTAGCTGTGTGACCTTGGGCAAGTCACTTAATCCCAATTGCCTTACCTTCCTCCCTCCAAAAAAAAAACCAACTAAAAAAACCCCACCACCCTGATAGTAAATTGGCAATAAAGTACCCAAAATGGTACCAATCCACAAAAGGAGCAAACCAGTTCCATCTTCTTTCTTGGCTATAACATAAAATATCCAGTATTTAAAATAATTATGATCAGAATCTTTTATGACTAGCCCTCAGAAATAATTTTTACTCTCTGGGAAGTAGTTTGGTATCTACCTTCAAGGTTACTGTAAAATCTGATAGGCAATGAAACTTGCTACCTTGTGACTGCCCTAAGCCATTCTGGCCAACCTCCTAAAAGAGGTTCAGTGGAATCTAAAGTCAGTCTTCTCTTAAGATTTATTAGACATGAAGTGACTAAATAGGCCCTTACAGGGGAATATTAGTCTAGAATAAAGGCATCTCAAAGGCAGCAGCAGGCCACCAGATAAAATGATTTGATGCACAAAGTAGCTCTCTTCTGCATAAGCCTAATACTGTTATGTATGATGGTGTGGAGGGGAGATAAGGATGGGTGCTAGGACTTCAAGGATTTTACTTCTTTCCCAAAATACAGGGACAGACTCCCAGAGAGCCATGAACACAAGAACTGGAACTCATGTTTTGTACTGGGCATCATTAACATCTGTTACATGGAAGCCACTGATCCAGGAAACTTCTCCTTACAGAAAATAGTATATGGGACCAAAATAAACACTGCCAAATATGACTACTCCCTACAAGAACCAGCACCTGCCTGCCTCTCAACCCCTCCCCTCCCTCCTCTCTCTCAGTCTCTCTCCCTCCCTTTCTTCCCTTCCTCCTTCTGTCATACACACACACACACACACACACACACACACACCACCCTTCAAAAGTCTCATCCATCCAAATTCTTAAAAGGTAATTTTAAAATATAATGAAAGCACCACTCTTCCCTCCAATTATTGGCCTGTTCTCCAGGTTTTAGTAATCTAGGGGGTTATTCCTGAAAGACTTTAAAAGACTTTAGGGAACTTTAAAAGTTCTCTAAGGTTTGGTTTCTTTATCACTATGCAAAAGCTAAGAGAACAAAAGCCCATTTTAGACAAAAGCCATAATAGTAACCTTGGCTTTTCCTCCCCTTTATTTCAGTACTAGCTGTTCATTATCACCACTAACAACAGAAGAGGAGGAAATGGGTTTTAACTGTGATAAGAGAGATAGGTTAGATAAAAAAGAATGTCCAGACCAGGGGTAGTTAGACACCAGAATGGATTAATGGAAGAGATTGAAGAATCCCATCTTTAGGTGGGTCTCTAAAGATAAGTCTTTCCTCAGTGCATGTAGCCTAGCCTGGAGGCAAGTGAGAAACTAGATGACCTTTTAGAATCCTTCCAGTTCAAGTCATTCTAGAATTAGTGTAGTTTCATGCTGAATAGTAGGGATATATGTCTCTGGAAGATGAGTTCTTAGAAATTAAAACTAAGGATTTAAGCTTAATATCAACAAAATACTTAGCCTTTGTACCCAGGATAACACACAGTCCAAGTACTGAATACTAATTTTGGTAGGCATAATATATTTCTTCCACCCCCACTGTCTCTTCTCCCAAAAGAGAAAGGTAAGAAAAAAAATTAAATGCCCCAGAGGGGCCCTGTCCAGGTAGAGCCCCCAACCCCAACCATCAATCACAAAGAAGCCAAGATGAACAGATGGGCCTCACTCAGTTGTGGCCTAGAGGCCAACAGATGGATTCAGATCAGGCCTGGATGAGCTATAGTCTAATTACAGGGGCTGATGACCCTGGAGGACCAGAGTTCAGGCTCAGGTCAGATCAGCACCTAGGAACTAAGACCACAAACTGGAAACATCAGTTTTATCCAGTAGATCCAGAAGACTGAAAGACTGAGGTAGTCTCCAGGTATAGGCTGGTCTGTTGGGAAGCCCTGGACTGGTCAGAATTTGTTTCCCTTTTGAGAGGCTATATGGTACAGTTGATAGAGAGCTAGCCTTGGTCCTGGGAAGACTCTACTTCTGCCTGTCACTGACTGTGTGACCATAGGCAAGTCACTTAACCTGGTGTCAAACTCATATAGTAACAAAGATGGAATTATAGAATCCCCTATACTTCATAGAGGGCTGCATATTGACTTAGAAAAACACATATTAATGTTATCTCTGTTCTATTGTATTTTTATTAAAAAAAAATACTTCACAATTACATTTTAATCAGGTTCTTGTGGCCCTGTTTGAGCCCTCTGCTCTAGGCAACTTTGTAAGACTGTAAACTGTAGAGGAAGTGCAAACCTACATTAGTACAGGGAGTTTCTTCACCCAAGAATTCCCTATAGTAATAAAATCCCAGGTGGTTCCTAACACACTGAAAGTTCTGCTTAACATGAGAAGGAACTCAAAAAAGGGGTTTGGGGAGAGCAGGGGGCATTTTTAAGCAACATCTAGTACACAGAGAGGTTTTTCTTTTTAACTTTTAAAAATTAACAAGCATTTATTTTTTCTCCCTCCCACCTTCCCCTCCTTTGAAAAATATATTAAAAACAAAATCTTTGTAAAAATATACAGTCAAGCAAAATAAATTCCCCCACTGACCATGTCCAAAAGTTACATGTCCCTTTCTATATCTTAAGTTCCTCCTCTAGCTGTCAGGAGTTGAGCAGTATGCTTCATCACTTGGTTCTTTGGATTCTGGATTGATCACTCACTTTTTTATCAGAGTTCTTAAGTATTTCAAAGTTGTTTGTCTTCACAATGTTGTTATTACATAAATTGTCTTCCTATTATTGTATAAATTGTTCTCTAGATTCTGCTCTCATCACACAGCATCCTTTCATATAAATCTTCCAAGGTTTCTATGAAAACATGCCCTTCATTATTTTCTTGGTGAAGTAATATTTCATTACATTCATGTATGATCACTGGTTCAGGGCGACCCATTTGCTAGGAACCTCCTTGATTTCCAGTTCCTTACCACTATAGAAACTGCTATAAATATTCTGTTACATATGGGTCCTTTCCCTCTTTCTTTGGGGTATAGGTCTAGTAGTGGTATGACTGGGTCAAAGGGTATGCAGAGGTTAGTAACTCTGGGGGCACAATTTCAAATTGCTTTTCAAAATGGTTGGCCCAATTCACAACTCTACAGCTCCAGCACTGTACTAGTGTACCTACAACCCCTCCGATACTGATCATTTTCCTTTTTTATTAGCTTTACCAATATGACAAGTAGGAGGTGGAACCTCAAAGTTGCTTAAATCTGAAATTCTCTAGTTATTAATAAGGGTCAGTTAGGTGGTACAGTGAGTAGGGCACCAGATTTGGAATAAGGAAAATGAGTTCAAATCTGGCCTCAGACATTTATGAGTTATGTTACCCTGGACAAGTCATTTAACCCCTAGTTGTCCAAGTTCCTCATCTATAAAATAAGTAAGAAATGGTGAACCAGTCCAGTATCTTTGCCAAGGAAACCCCATGGACAAAAAAGTCCATGGGATTACGCAGAGTCAGACGTAACTGGAAAACTGAACAATAACAACACCAACAAAAATTATTAGTGAAGTGGAATATATTTGTCATATGACTATTAATAATTTGGATTTCTTCCTATGAAATTGCCTGTTTATATTGTTTGGGGACACTTGGAGAATGTCATTTATCCTTATAAATTTGAATCAATTCTTCATAGATTTTAAATATTAGACTTTTATGACAAACGCTGCAAAGATCTTTTCCCATGAACTATTTCACTTCTAATTTTAACTATATTGGCTTGTGTACAAATTTGTAAAATGTTTAATCAAAATTGTCCATTTTATCTTTTGTAATCCTTGCTATCCCTTGTTTGGTCAAGAACCCTTCCCCTATCTATAGGTCCAAGAAAATTTCTTCCTTGCTTCTTTTTTTATAATGTGACTTTTTATATTGTCATAAATCCATGTGAAGCTGCTCATCTTGAAATATAGTGTGAGCTATTGGTCAAAACCAAATTTCTGCTAGATTGCTTTTCTGTTTTCCCAGCAACTTTTGTCAAATATTTTGTTGAATGACAAATACCTTGTCAAAGGAGTCCTTATGGCAGCAGCTGGGGAATTTGGGTTTTTTGAACACTGGTTTAATTTGCTACTTTTTAATTTGGGTTTTTTGTTTGTTCATTTCTGAAATTGGTCTCCTTGTCTTGTCTACACTAGAAACACAGTAGCCAATCACAGACACAATCCCAATACTCATTTGCATTAAAGTTTTAACCTGCTCTATTTTTCCAGTGTAGGTTTGCTTGCCCCTCTTTACCCTGGTGGCCCTTCTCTCCTGAGAGTTCATCATATTGGCGTGAGACTCAATATGGACACCAAGCCAGCTTTAGCCTTACTGCTCTCCGAAACTCCCCCAAATCAAGTAGTCCTGATTCAAGTTCCTACAGGAGCAGGAACTATAGATGGGTATCACCACTCCTAGCCTTCAATTGCTTCTTTAGGTTGTACAGTTAATGTCATCCAAAGATCAATCTCTTTTTAACTGATGTCATATGAATGAAAGGTCTACTTAAGCCTTTTTCTCTTTTTTTCTTTTTTTTTTTTCTTTTTGGAGGGCAATTGGGGTTAAGTGACTTGCCCAAAGTCACATGGCTAGTAAGTGTGTCAACTGTCTGAGGCTGTATTTGAACTCAGGTCCTCCTGACTCCAGGGCCAGTGCTCTATTCACTGCACCACCTAGCCGCCCCTACTTAAGCCTTTTTCTAAAAAACAGAACACTGTTACTGTATTTTATCAAAAGCTTTTTTTTGTCAAAACTATCAACTAATATATTCTTACTGTTGTTCGTGTTATTAAAACATGGTTTATTATGTTTATAGCTTTCCTAATACTGAATCATCACTCAATTCCTAGAATTAATCCAATCTGGTCATAGTATATAATCTTTCTGATATGTTCCTGTAGGTTCTTTGCTAATAATTTATGGAAAATTTTTGCATTCGTGTGTGTGTGTGTGTGTGTGTGTGTTAAATTTGTCCACAGTTTTCCTTCTGTTTTTAATCTTCCTGTTTTAGGGACCAAGATCATATCTGTAACTCTTTGTTCCCAAACAGTTTGAAAGTTAAAATTACAACTTCTTCCATGTCAGAAGTGATAAAACATTAGAATGGGCTCCTATAGGAGATAATGGTCTCTATCCCTGGAGATCTTCAAGAGATATCCATTCATCCAGGACGACTTCTGCCCAAAGGTAGGGGTCTGAGCCTGAGGACTTTTTAAAGTCTCTTTCCTTACTGTAATTCTATACTGTAACACTTATGGACCTCCCACCTCCACAGGGGTCTGTACTAGTTTATAGAAAATTTCCCATTTTTCTCTAAAAATCCCATATTTGTCATTTCTTCCTGCAACAGTATTCCATTACATTCATATGCCATAGCTGGTTTATTCATTCACTAAGTGAATGACCCTGTCACCCTTCTATCTTTAGAAGATAGGCTCCAGATTCTTCCATGGAAGACGGGGAAGGTTCAGCAGACTCACTGAGATTTCAATCCAGAGTCAGACATTCAAGTGTCTCTTCCTCTCCAAAGGCTAAGTCTGAGAAAAGCCAATACAGTGCAGGATAGATCGCTCATAGTCAAAGCCTTCTCCCAATGTATTCCCAAAGGTCATGGGCTCCAAAGGGCCCATGGACCACTGGCAGGTCACTTTGCCTCACCAACAGCTGAGAAAGTCAACTAGAATTTGTCTAAAATGGTGAGAGAGACATGATCCAGATCACTATGGCTCAACTCTCAACTCTAATGTGGAGGATAACTGAAAGGTCATACAGATCAATGTTAATGGTGAGATGTTCATGGCTCCTGAGTATTAAGGATATTAAGCAATGAGGTGGCGAAGGAATTGTACATATCTTAAACAGGGGCCTTAAGCAAGGCCATTCCATATACCTCTAGTGTGAAAGGTAATCTAGTGTAGTAGGATGAGAGATGGCTAAGAGGTATAGGACCTCAGATCATATCTTTGCACTATTATTCACTCCATGGGTTACCTTGAGTAAGTCTCTTAAATTCCTTGGGTCTCAGTTTCCTCATCTGTAAAATGAGGAAACTGATTGGTGGCATAATGGGTAGAAAGCTGGACTTAGAATCAGGAAGACCTGAGTTTTCAAATCTACCATGCTTTGTACCTTCATGACCATGAACAAGCCACACTCTTTCCATACCTCAATTTCTTCATCTGTGCAATGGGAATATAAATTTTAAAGATCTTCCCTGCCCCTAGGCTAAAGTGCACCTGGAGCCTGGGGTGGGAGGCTTGTTTTTCAGTAGATGCTTCTTGATTGGCCAGTGGGTCCAGAAGGTTGTTACATTCTCTGAGCCAGGAGAAGGCTATATAAGCCCTGATGTGTAGCTTTGTTTTGGGGCTCACTTTGAGAAGTGTTCTATGATTTGATCTGGATTCTGGGAAGCCGTCGTTGAGAGCCCCCCCTTGGCTTTGAAAAACCCAGATGTTGAAACCCAGATGTTGATTTGGTATGGATGTAATGGTTGGACATTTTGGAAACTGTCTATTTGATCTGTTTCTGTCTTGATAATTCTGCCTGTATACTCTGAAGTTTGGGGTGCTGACCTTTTTCCCCTGAACGAGGTAAACAATATATGTTTGACTGATTAAAGTAAGCTTGTTAACCCATTTTGAGTTGCTTTCCTTTATCAAAGCAGATCTAAGAACCTGTGTGAGCAGCCACCCTGGGGACGCTGGGGTGCTTGCTGCTACAATCTGTAAAATGGGGATAATAATACCTGTAATATACACCCTGCAGGAGTTGTTACAAGGATCAAATGAGGCTGTGCCTGTAAAATGAATTGCAAGTGTGAAAGCACATTTTTACTACATAGGCAGTGTTCAAAATCCTTCCCAGCAGCAAATCTGTTAACTCAACTGGTTGTAGCTGAACCTTCCTCTAAATGTTGGAATAGGCTTTTAAATATGCCCATTCCTCTTCAAAAATCACCCTCATTCTTTGTCCCTAAGCACTCTCTCTTTCAAATAGATTCTAAAAATCCAACCTTCATGAAAACTTCCTGGAAGAATCAGACTGCAGTTCTACCAGCTTCATTGCCTCCCCCATGAATGCATTTTTTCTGGGCTTACAGACTATGTAAATATTTATTCTTAACCTGTTTACATTCTTGTTCAATATTTATTATTCAGTGATCTGCTCGGCCTCTGAGTATCTAGCCTGGTGCTGAATGTTTTAGATTGCAAACCTCTCTGAGGGTAGAGACCCTGCCTGCCCTAACAGCTCTGTAGAGGACCTAGCATCATGCCATTGGTAAAGGTGCTTCATACATGCCTGACCTTTCAAAGGGGGTTTTCTGCTCTTACTTCCCTTTCTTTCCTACAACAGCATATGGTGAAAGGTTACACCTTTGACTGTGATGTCCTTTGTGTCACCATGCAGGAAAGCTACAGGTGGACAACATCACAACCATACTTCTATAAAGCTACAAAGCTTTGGAAGCTCCTGACACATTGCCTAATTTGATCTAGACAGGAGATAAATACTACAGATAGGATCAATCTCATTTTACCACTCTGGCTAATAGCTATAAACCACAAATGGTAAAGAAGAGAGAAGAATAAAAAAAGAAAAGAAGAACTGTTTACAAATGCTTCTTTAGAAAGCTCTATAGGAGATCCAAAGGATTCTTTCCCCTCTCTAAGGCCTGGATAAAATTGCTTTCCCTGCTTCTGATAACCTCTGACCTGCCCTCAGGTCATTCCCAGCCAAATCCTGCCAATCACTGAGGACCAGCTAAGATTCATACCAGGAGCTAGACTGTCACCTTAAGAAACTCTTCCTTCTCCAGAACTGTAATCCTAAAAACCAGCCACCAACAAACACCCTTGTGATTGCTACATAGGTTTGGGAAGGGTAAGAGGAACAAATAGCTATTAAGTGCCTACCTACTGTGTGTCAGGAACTGTGCTAAGTGCTTTATAAATATTATCTCATTTGATCCTTACAACAACCCTAGGAAGTCGGTGTTCTTATTATCTCCATTTTATAGTTGGGGAAACTGAGGTAGAAAGAAGTTGAGTAATTTGCCCAAAGTCATCCAGTTAGTAAGTGAATAAGGCCAAATTTGAACTCCTCAGGTCTTCCTGACTCCAGGCCTGGTATGCTCTATCCATTTGTTTTACTCCTAGCTGCCCCTCCCTCAAGGACTTGTCTATCACCCTCTTGCACCAAAAGGGAAATACAGCTACCAAAAGAAGCCTAAAAGTCCTCTCAGATGGAAAGAGAACTTACTGCATATCTGGAGCCAGAGGTCTGAATGCAATTCAATTCCATCTGACAAATGGTTCAACAAACCAAGCATCCTCCTCCTATACTACATCCCAGGGACTATGGTAAGTACTAGAATTGTGAAAACAAAACAATTCTTCTCTAGAGAAGTTTACAAATGCCAGCTCTTAGATTTACTGCCTGTGGAACTTTGGGAAGGTGCTCTGCCTCCACAATCTTAATTTCCTCATCTGTAATAAGAGGGGGTTGGATTGGACTATCTCTTAAGATCCCAGGATCCCAAATAACTATTACTAGAAACTGAAAATCTGCCAGTTAGGACTATTGCCAGTTTGTAGCTATGACTGTATCACTAGATAAAGGACGTATATTATTTTGTCTAGACCTGTGATTTCATATATGGAGTGAGGAAACTCCCTATGTCCATGCAAATTCAGCAACTGCTCTGCAACTTGCTGTCTTAAGATTTCTGACTAGAAGCTAACTCTGAAGTGTCCCAAATGCCTAGCATAGTAGTGCTACACACAACATATGCTTAAAAAATGCTGGGTGCATTGAAATGATTATGTGGTTTAGACTATCAAAATCAGGTCCTCTGAGTACAAGTCACAGGATCACAAATTTATTTTTAAATATAATTTTGCTCTGCTATTCTGAACCTGACAAATAACAAACATGAGCACTTCCATACCAAAAGGACAGAAAAAGAACATTGCATATAAAACCACAAATCTCCATTACATAAAGCATTCCTTTTCAAAATCATAATAAATTTAACATGTTACTTTCAAAGCTGTCTTGCTTGTCTGTCTCCCCAAAACCTGCTCTTTTCCTAGTGTTTTTTTTTTGAGGGGGAAAGCAGGGCAATTGGGGTTAAATGACTTGTCCAAGGTCACATAGCTAGTAAGTGTTAAGTGTCTGAGGCCACAGACTCCAGGGCCTGTTCTCTATTCACTGTGCCACCTAGCTGCCCCCCAAGTGTTTTATTAAATGCCACATTACTTTTTCTGTGTGAATCATGACTATCACTATCACCCTTTTCTTCCCAAGTCCCTCTTTTGTTATTGTTGTTAACTTGTCTCTGAGTCCTTGTGACTCCATTTTGGTGTTTGTTTGTTTGTTTTGCCTTTTGGAGGGCAATTGGGGTTAAGTAACTTGCCCAAGGTTACACTGCCAGTTTTTTTGTGTGGGTGTTAAGTGTCTGAGGCCAGAACCGAACTCAGGTCCTCCTGACTCCGGGGGCCCACACTTTACTCACTGCGCCACCTAGCTGCCCCACGATTTTGGTGTTTTCTTGGCAAAGAAACTGGAGAGGTTTGTCATTTCCTTCTTCAATTCATTTTCCAGATAACAAAACTGAGGCAAACAGGGTTAAGTAAATTGTCCAGGGTAATGTAGCTGGTATCTGAGGTCACATTTGAACTCGGGTCTTCCTGACTCCAGACTTGGGGCCCCACCAAAAGTCCTTCTACTTAATTAAAAAAAATAAACTTTGGGGAGACTAGGTGGAGCAGTGAGTAAAAGCACCGGCCCCAGAGTCAGGAGGACCTGAGTTTGGTTCTGGCTTCAGACACTTAACACACACACACACACACACACACACACACACACACACACACACACAAACTAGCCGTGTAACCTTGGGCAAGTTACTTAACCCCAATTGCCCTCCAAAAGGAAAAAAAAATAAAATAAAATAAACTTTTAACAAACATGTATAATTAAGATAAAATCCACACATTGGATATGTCTAAAACATATCTCAGTCTGTACTTTGAATCCCCCAGCTCTCTGTCAAATGGTGGTTGGCATGCTTAGTAGCCTAGTCCTGATGGGTCATTCTATTGATTGGAGTTCTTTTGTCTTTCAAATATGTTTTTCCTTAAAATGTAATTATTTTTGTAAATTTTCCTGGTTCTTTTCATTTCATAAGTTCACACAAATTTCCCCAGCAGTCTATGAACTCATCCCCTTCAACATTTCTTAGGGCACAATTACAATATTCCCTCATATTCATATGCCATAATTTGCTCAGTGGTGTCCCAATTGATGGGCACCAACTTTATTCCCAATTCTTTATTACAATAAAAAGAACTGCTACAAACATTTTTTGTACATTTTGATCCTTTCTCTATTTCTTTTATCTTGTGGAGGTAGATGCTTATTAGTTGCCAAGTCTGGATATTTTTACCTTTGTAGTATCTCTCATATATGTGTCCCCTTCTCTCCTCTGATATTGCTATCACCTTGATCAAGGCAATTAATCACCTCACACCTGGACTGCTGCATCAGCCTGCTGGTTGGTCTCCCTGCCTCTAATCTTCCCTCATTATGTCTCATCCTTCATTCAGTTGTCAAACTGATCTTCCTAAAGTGCAAGTTCAATCATGTCACCCCCAACCTCCATTCAGTCAACTCCACTGGCTCCCTATTGCTTTCAGGATCAAATATAAACCCTGCTTGCCTTTTAGGCCCTCCATGACCTCTCCCTTCTACCTTCCCAGTTTTTACACACTCCTCTCTTGCCCTCCCCCCACCACTGATCTCTTTGTTGTTCCTCAAACCAGACACTCCATCTTCTGACTCTGAGCATTTTTACCTGCTGTCCCCCATGCCTGGAACTCTCTTCCTTCCTTCCCACCTCCTAACTTTCCTGGCTTCTTTCACAGGCACTTAATAAATGCTTGCTGAAGGATTGACTACTGGCATCATTGGGCCAAAGGATATGCACAACTTAGTAACTTTTGGTGCTTAGTTCCAAATTTCTTTTCAGAATTGTACTAGAACCAATTTATAGTTCTATATTCATGTGTCTATTTTGCTAAAGCCCTTCCAACAACTGCCATTTTCCTTTTTTTGTCATCTTTGCTAAAACCTAATGGGTATAAAATGGAACCTCAGAATTAATTTGCATTTCTCTAATTACTGGTGATTTTAAGTATTTTTATGTGCTTGCTGATAGCTTGTTTTTCTTCCCTTTTAAACTGCATGTTCACATCTTTGACCAGTTATATATTAGAGGATGGCTTTTGTTCTCATATATTTGAATCAATTCCTTACATATCTTGGAAATGAGATCTTTATCAGAGAAATTTACTGCAAATGAAATGTTTTTCCCCAGTTAACTCTTTCTTTCTGATCAGAATTGTCAGTCAATCCATCAACAAGCATTAATTGTTAACAGTCAGTCCAGCAAAGGCAACTGAGGAGGGTTTGAAGAAACTAAGAGACAGCACTATCATGAAAACTCAGAGACTATCCTGCATGAAAAGCTAGTCAGTGGCGGGAAATCCTTCAGAGTTCAAAAAGGATGAAGGCTGAGAGAAGGTCATTAGATTTGCTCATTTAGAGGCAACTAGTAATTTTTGAGAGACCAGTGTCAGTTGAATGATGAGACTAGAAGTCAGATTACTGAGGGGCTGAAAAACAGGAAGAAAGGAAGTAGAGCACCAAGTGTAGATAGCTTTTTCAAAGAATTCAGCTGAGAAAAGATAAAGAATTAGATAAAGGATGCTAGCTGGTGGACACTGTAAATTTGAGTAAAGTTGTTTGTTTGTTTTTTTAGGATGGGGGAAATTTGGGCATGTTTTATAGGGGAGAAGCCAATGGCAAGAGAAAGATTCAAGATTAGAGAAAGAATGAGGATGCCAGTGGGGCCATTCTGGAAAAGAGGGGCTAGATCAAAAGTACATGTGGAAGGGTTTGCCTTGGCAAGGAGAAGGGTCACCTCATCATCAGTGACTACAGTGAAGGAGGAGCTAATTGGCAATATCAGAAGGATGTGAGATTAGGAAGAGAGGGGTAAAGGGAAGCAAATGAACTCAATTTTTTTTTTCAGTGAAGTATGAGGTAATATCTTCAGTTGAGAGGGAGAGAGAAGGGAAAGGCTGGAAGGAAAGGAATGGACATTTAGTACTATGTGCTAGCACGGGACTAAGCACTTTAAAAATATCATCTCATTTGATCTACCCAACAACCTTGAGAGGGAAGGAAAAAGGGAAGGAGGGAGGTGCTATTATTTTTCTCATTTTACAGTTGAGGAAAATTAAGTAGTTTGTCCAGAGACACATAGCTATGAAGTATCTGAGGTCAAATTTGAACTCAGGTCTTCTTGACTCTAAGCCCAGCAGTCTATCCACTGTGCCAAAGAGAAAAATTGGAATAGTGGCTATGGTGAGTGGGCTAGGGAATCATCTGGTATAAGGAGGGTTTGCCTTCCTGAAGTGAGGGTTCAGTTGAAATTAGCTAACATAAATTTGTAGTGGACCCAGATGGCCCAATTTCATTATTTCCTCCAGTTCCTTTCAATAGCATGTGAGTAGAAGCAAAGGAGGTGGATGCTGGGAGTAATCCAAGGCTGGGGTTTGTTGACTTGTGATCAGCGAAAGGACAGAGAAATAAAGTTGGGGCTTCAAACCCTAAGGGTACAGTTAAGTGATAGCGGCTGAGGGGCCTCTGCTCCCTGAACATCAGGTTTCTGGAGGATGTCTTGCTATTCAAGCAGTGGCAGTTAGACTCCTCTCTCCCTTCCCACCTACCTCCAAACAGCAGGTAGCAATAGCAGCAAGAACAGATACAAGTTGACCAAGAGGGACAAGCAGAATTAGGTGGCATCCAGTAGGGAATCAAGAAGCTGAAGCTGCTGATAGAGGCATAAGTAGCACACATGGAACCCATAGTAGGGCAACTGGGAGTACCCAGGAAGGTGACTGGGCCTAGTAGGTTGAGAGATTACACTCAACCAATTAGCCAGGAACTAGGTACTAAAGATACAAAGGCGGGAGTCAAGATGGAGGACTAGAAGCAGGACCTCCCCCAGCTCCGGCTTCCACCCTTCCCAATCCATGTTAAAAGGGGACTCTAAACAAACTTTGGAGCTACAGAACCCACAAAATGACACAGAGAAGCTAACCTCCCACAGAGGACAGCCCGGCAAGCCGGCAGGAATCGGCCAGGGCAGTGCTCTGGGAGTCCAGCCCGGCCCCACATAGAGGCTTTAGCCCCAGGGCGGGCCTGACCAAGGACTCCAGATCAGCAGCAGCTGTGGCCGTTTCCAGATTTATAAACACATAGATGCGAAGAACAAAGTGAGAGGTCAGTGCAGTCTGGACTTTGGGACCCAGTAAGTGGGAGTGCTGGCTTTTGCCCCCAGGGCAAGAAGCCGCTGAGATGCCTGGCACACCAGCCAGCACCATGTGGCAGCTTCAGCTCCTGGCCTGCAGAGTGTAGGGGGACCAAGCACCAGTCTGAGGGGTCAAGTGACTGAGGGGCAACATGACCAGGCAAAGGAAACAAAGCAGACAAAAGATTACAAAATTAGACTCCTATTTTGGGGACAAAAAGGAGCAAAGCATGGAACAGGAGGAAGACAGTGAAGTCAGAACTCCTGCACCAAAAGCTTCAAAGGAAAATACAAGCTGGATACAGGCCATAGAGGACCTTAAGAAGCAGATAAGAGAAGTGGAGGAAAAATTGGGAAGAGAAATGAGAACAATGCAAGAAAATTATGAAATGAGAGTCAACAGCCTGACTGAGGAAAATCACACCTTAAAAAATAGACTAACTCATATGGCAAAAGAGGCTCAAAAAGGCAATGAGGAGAAGAATGCCTTAAAAAGCCAAATTTGCCAGATGGAAAAAGAATCTCAAAAGCTCAATGAGGAGAATCATTGCTTCAGAATTAGACTGAGCACATGGAAGCTAATGACTTTATGAGAAATCAAGATGCTGTTAAACAGATCCAAACAAATGAAAGAATAGAAGGAAATGTAAAATATCGCATTGGAGAAACCACTGACCTGGAAAATAGATCCAGGAGAGATAATTTAAAAATTATTGGACTACCTGAAAGCCATGATCAAAGTAAGAACCTAGAAATCATCCTTCAGGAAGTTCTCAAAGAAAACTGCCCTGATGTTTTAGAACCAGAGGGCAAAACAGAGATTGAAAGAATCCACCAATCACCTGCTGAAAAAGATCGCAAAAAGAGAACTCCCAGGAATATTATAGCCAGGTTCTGGAATACTTAGATTAAGGAGAGAATATTACAAGCAGCCAGCAAGAAACAATTTGAATATTGTGGAAACACAATCAGGATAACCCAGAATCTGACAGCTTCTACACTGAGGGATCGAAGGGCTTGGAATATGATATTCCAGAGGGCAAAGGAGCTGGGATTAAAACCAAGAGTCACCTACCCAGCAAAACTGAGTATCATGTTTCAGGGGAAAATATGGTCACTCAATGGAAAAGACGACTTTCAAGCATGCTTGCTGAAAAAACGAGAGTTGAATAGAAAATTTGACATTCAGATACAAGAAGCAAGAGAAGCATGAGGAGGTAAACAGGGAAAAGAAATCATAAGGAACTTATCAAAGTTGAACTATTAACATTCCTACATAGAAAAACAATTATAACTTGTGAAACTTTTCTCAGTAGTTGAAGGGAATAGAAATACATATATATATATATATATATGTATATATATATATGTTTATATATGAGGGTATATGGGCAAATGAATACATATGTGAATGTGTGTATATATGTTTACAGGTATACATAGATAGAAAGCACAGGACCAATTTAACAGGAAGGGATGATACTTAAAAGGTGAAATTAAGAGGTGAGAGAGGAATATAATGAGAGTAGATGGGGAGAGACAGAATGGGGTAAACTATCTCATATAGAAGAGGCAAGGGAAAATGGTTACAATGGAGGGGAAGAATAGGAAGGAAAAAAGGAATGGGTCAACCTTATTCCCACTGAATTTGGCTTCAGAAGGGAATGAAATACACACTAAATAGGGTATCTCACCCTCCAGGAGAGTAGGTGGGAAGGGGATGAGAGAGGGGATGATGGAAGGGAGGGCAGGCTGGGGGGGGGGGAGTTGGAAGCACCCACTTTTGAAAAGGGATGGGATCAAAGTAGAGAATAGAACAAGTAGGAGGTGGGATAGAAGGGAGAGAAATATAGTCAGCCTTTTACAATATATCTACTATGTTAATGTTTTGCATTAGCCATGCATGTACAACCTATACTGAACTGCTTATCTTCCTAGTAAGGGTAGGTGACAAGGAAGGAAGGGAATGAATCTGGAGTTCAAAGTTTTAAAATAAAATATTCAAATATATATATATAAAATAAAGATACAAAGGCAAAAATAAAATAGTCCATGCACCATAGAGATGATGTTATATAGAGGGAGGTAACATGCACATCTGCCACACACACACACACACACACTGAACTGGAATCTTTTTGAGATCCAATCTTCCATACTGGAGACTTTCAGATTATTTGTGCACAAAATATTAAATGTGTGTATATATGTGCGTGTGTGTATATGTATTATGGGTATATTGCATACCAAATAGATACCAGATAATTTTTTGGAGAAGGCACTGGAAGCTGGGGGGGAAAGGAGGGGAGATTAAGAAAGACTTCATATAAAAAGTAAAACTTAAACTGAATCCTGAAGGAGAGAATACATTCCAGGCAGTGGAGGACAGTCCTTGTAATGACTTAGAAATGGGAGGTAGAGTATTGTGTATGGGGAATAGTCAAAAGGCCATTCTGGCTGGACTGATGAGCAGATGAAGAAGAGTAACACATACAAAGGCTGGAGGGGTAGCTTGAAGCCAAGTTATGATTAGTTTTAATTGCTGCCGAAATCTACACAGAAAATAATGATTGGGGGAAATTATTCCAAAAGGAAGACTAACTGTGATGGACATGGAGAAAAAGGGAGAAGATGAAAACGGAAACATCACAGAAGGGGACATGTTAGTGTCTTACTCAGCTCCAGAAGTCACTCTTTCTCCGAATTTCATCTTAAAGAGGAAAAAGATTCAGATATTCAAGCTTCAACTCCAAAGCAGATCTCAACCATATATAGGGATTGACTATTAATCATTGGTTCAAGCCCATCAACAACTGACTCTATCATCAGGGCATGGTAGAACACACCTATAATCTCTGCTACTGGGGGAGCTCCAGAGTTCTCACCTGTATTGTCCTAAACCAATCAAGGATCCACACTGAGTCTGGCAGCAATATAGTGACCCCCCCCCCCCAGGAGCAGAAGGCCATCTGGCTGATAAGGAGTAAACTGGCCCAGACCAGAAATGAAGCAGGTCAGAGCTTCTGTGATGATTAGAAATGGGACTGGGTGCAGCATGGATAGCTACTGTGCTTCTAGCCTGAAAGAGAAAGATCCAATCTCAACAAAACAATACAAAAACCCTGACTCTATCATTCTGGAAAAATATGGCTGCTTTATATAATATAACCAGATTATAGCACCTCTAGAGTTCTGACAGATGAGACGGCCCTTGGGGCCAGTCTCTGATGTGGTGGTCTCACATACTGCCAACCATCTAGTGCCCACAGGCCATTTTCTTCAAAGGTTTGCCATAAAAATCACTCCCACATTGCTACCAACTGTGAGCCATTTGGGTAAAGAACTTGATCTGCCACTAAATGCAGATTCCACTATACAAGAAGATAACCCTTTAATAGCTCAAAAATATCCAGACACTAGATCCAAGCAGTGTCCCAAAAGAAAAATGTGCCTACAAACTCTCTGTGACCAAAGAAAAGAATTTGGAATCTGAGCCAATCACCCAAAACATCTGAAAATGTTATAGAGGAAGATCTTAACGACTGGTGGGTAGCAGACTAAGTTCCTACAGAAGTGTGGTTGCCTTATTACTTCAGGGAATCACACAGCAAGGCAATACTCTAGGAAGCTGTACTAAAAGTTGTACTGGCATCTTTTTGTTTTTACATTACAAACATTTACAGATTACCCCCAAGAGTAGCAGAGTTCTCTTGTACAAAGCAAAACAATTAAGCAAAACTAAGTGACCTTATCCAAAAGTATATATACAGTTATCCCTTCCACATCTCAACTCACCCCATCACACTTTCGATATATTGCAGGTTGGCACAAAAAATTAAATGGGAACTTTCGTAGAAACAGCAGACAACACACAAAGGTCAGCAGATGACACAGAAAAAGTTTAGAAATGCATAAAATATATGCACAGTACTGTATAATATCAACATATTTTATCTTTTAATACCATAATAATTCAGACTTCTTCTCTGGTATGGAAAGAGGGCCAAACAATTTTATGAGGATTTCCAGATCGTAGGAGCACCGCATTTATAACTCCCATGATATGGAAGGGATAACTGTAACATTCCACATCTGTAATGCCTACCCCCCCCTCCGTATTTTTTAAAATTGTGTAATAGAAATCCATTTTTTGTTGTTGTTTTTAGGCAAGGCAATTGGGGTTAAGTGACTTGCCCAAGTTCACACAGTTACGTGTCAAATGTCTAAGGTCACATATGAACTCAGGTCCTCCTGATTCCAGGGAGGGTGCTCTATTCACTGCGCCACCTAGCTGCCCCTAGGAATCTGTTCCCCCCCCCCCCCCCCCCCCCCCCTTTCCCACCCCAGTGAGAAAGAGACGAAAAACAAATCCCTTGTAACAAATATGCATAATCAAGGGGAAAATATTCTCATTCTATACCCTAAAACAACTACATCTCTGTCAGAAGGTATCATGGGTCCTGTGGAATCATGGATGGTCACCTAATTGGTTATTAGCTTTTACAGTTTTTAAAACTGTTTGACTTTAGAGTGTTACTGTATAAATTTTTCTCCTGGTGCTGCTCATTTCATTATTCAACGTTTTATGAAAGTCTTCAAAATTTATTAGCACACTCCAAATCACTATCCAGCATGGTTACAGCTATACTTTCCTCTACATTTCAGAGAGTAGCTGACACAAAAATTTAAAGGGGTTTATTCCAATCAATTATTCTTTATGGCCTAGATTTCTAACAACTTGACTTCCAAAAACAAGTGAAATGCTGTCCCACACATCTGTACTCCCCACCTCACAGAAGCAAAATCCAGGTTCCACCTAGCCCTCAGTGTTTGCTTATAGCAAATCAGGCTGCTGATTAACAGGATGGGAAAAAGAACAGGATAATTACGAACTGGAGGGAGAAATACATTATAAATGCTGATAAAAACTCATTTTTAGGGGCAGCTAGGTGGGACAGTGAATAGAGCACCGGCCCTGGAGTCAGGAGGAACTGAATTCAAATCAGTCTCAGACACTTAACACTTACTTGCTGTGTGACCTTGGGCAAGTTACTTAATCCCAATTGTCCTGCCTTCCCCTCTCCAAAAAGACAAAAAGAAAAAATCATTTTGAAGTAATGAAAAATAATAGACATTAAGCTTTATTAACATTTTTTTACTTTTTTATATATTTTTATTTTATTTTATATTATTTTTATTTTACTTTTTTACTGCTGGTTTAAGATGATTAAGATTATCCTTACACATTCAAAAGAAGTTCATTTGAAAGCAGTATGCTAGGCCTAGAAACCAAAATGGTAGGTCTCTTAACTTGGAAAGACAGGTATTAATCTGCCCTTCTATTGCTCTCAAATCAGAATAAAAATGATTACAACTAGAAAAAAAGTGACATCACTCAGTCTATCTCAGACATGTCATACACGATGCAAAGTATCTTGAGGAAGAGAAGGAATTCCACATCTGGGAAGAGTGGGGAGTGGTACCCTTATTCCTGTCTTCACAGTGTTAAAGCAAAATTTTCAAAAATAATGAGGTATATTCAATAGTATTGCTCTCACTAAAAAAAATTTGTAGATAATTTTAGTGATAATAAGAAAGTTTTTAATCATTACTAAATAAAATAAAATTATTTTAAGTTAGTTTATTTTATCTCTTAAAATGTATGTTTCTGTATGTATATTTTTTATAATGTATGTAAAGGCATATAATTTATAAAGGCAGCTAGGTGGTACAGTAGATAGGGTATCAAAAGAGTCAGAATGACCTGGGTTCAAACCTGACCTTAAACACTAGCTTTGTGACTTTGATCAAGTCACTTAACCTGTTTGCCTCAGTTTCCTCTTATGTAAAACAGGGAGAACATTATTATTATCACCTACCTCCCAGGGTCGTTGTGAGGATCAGATAAGATAATAATTGCAAAGTAATTAGCATGGTACCTGGCACATAGGAATTGATATATATTTTTTGATTGATTGATATATATATCACATATATATATATATATATATATATATATAAAACACATATATATGTGTTAGCTATTATTAAAAATATTAAAAGAGACATTTGGGGCATGGAGGTCAGAGCTAGCCTTGGAGCCAGGGAGACCTGGATTCAAGTTTTGCTTCTGGAGTATACTGATTTAAGTTTCTTAACCTTTCATATTTTAAGGCAACTATTTTGCAGAGAAGTACCTACTGTGCTGGCACACAGAGCTTCCTTATATCAATGGCATCACCAGTTTAGGACCAGTCCCCTATCCCTACGTGAGAGGTCTGCGGTGGGAGGCTCTGGTACTAAATAACTGAAGGGTATGTGTGTCTTTGAACTAAAGGAAAAATGTTAAAACTGTCAGATTTCACTAAAAAGCTCCCCCTTTCCTAGCCTCTGAAGGAGGAGGTGGGGAGATCTGAAATTGGAGAATGCCCTAGGAATCTAGTTATGAACCAGAAAAACCTTTGTGCTTTTGTTGTAGAGATCATCAATCCAGAAATCAGGGGAAGGTGCCTCTGTCAGCTCAGTTCTGGGTTTCCTAAAAGCCTGGGAATACTGTCCCAGAATACAGCACCAGAGAGAGCAGAAATGTACAAGATTAAAACATTAATTAAGTGATACAATGAAGGACCCTAATAGCTTCCTAGACAACACCAACCTCTGCAGGGGCCACAATGGGAAGGAATCAAGGAAAGAGCATCTAAAAGAGCTGTACCTAGCTTCTATTATAATTCAGTGCCCAAAAGAGAGCAAATCAGAGTCCTGGCACAAAACCACTATGCTCAAGGTTATATTGGCCCACCAATCCTCATAATAGGGGAAGGGAGGAGGAGGGAAAGGTCTAAGTGATCTTTCTAGAGGACCCCTTGGGTGTTTCATTATTGGCAGGGGCCCCTCAAACTCCAGCTCCAATAGAGACCTCAGACATAGATTCAAAAT
The DNA here is from genome assembly GCF_028583685.1 of Petaurus breviceps papuanus. NCBI lineage: Eukaryota > Metazoa > Chordata > Mammalia > Diprotodontia > Petauridae > Petaurus > Petaurus breviceps. The sequence goes on from NW_027187380.1 coordinate 32,658,228, forward strand.
GAGTACTCACTGAAGGTAGAACCAGCATCACAGCCTTTCCCACAAAGACAGTAACCAAAGAGAAAGAGCTTAGGATTTTATGTCCATTTTCTCACATTTTGAGTATGGGAAGTAAGAAGGGATTATATTGTACATTATGCAAATAAGGAAACTGAAACACAGGGAGCAGCTTGGTCCACAAAACAATCACAATCCATAAAAAGCTTAGTGGTAGGGGCAGCTAGGTGGCGCAGTGAGTAAAGCACTGGCCCTGGAGTCAGGAGGACCCGAGTTAGGTTCAGGCCTCAGAAACTTAACAGCCACTCAAAAAAAAAAAAAAACTAGCTGTGTAACCTTGGGCAAGTTACTTAATCCCAATTGCCCTCCAAAAGGCAAAAAAACAAAAAAAAGTTTAGAGGTAGATAAGACCTTTAGAGACCAACTGGACCAACTTTTTACACCCAAAACCTTACACAAGGGGAAAATAAGTCTCATAGACCTTGAATGACTTGCCCACATTTACAAGTATTTTGTTTCAAAGATAGGTGACACAGTGGATAGGGGCAGGGCCTGGAGTCAGGAAGACTCATCTTTCTGAGTTCACATCTGGCCTCAAACCCTCTGTGACCCTGGGCAAGTTACTTAACCATGTTTGCCTCAGTTTCCTCATCTGTAAAATGAGCTAAAGAATGCACTCCAGTATCTTTGCCCAAAAAACCCCAAATGGGGTCATGAAGAGCCAGACACCACTGAAAAACTACTCAACAACAGTTGCAAAGATAGGGGTAGACCTTGTCTGTTAACTCCCATACCAATATTCTTTCCATTACACCATTCTGTCCATGAAATCAGAAGCAAAACCCAGACATGCCAATTTCCAGGCCCTTGATCTCCTCCCTAGGTTTTCAGAAAGATGGATCCAACTCTAAGAACTTTTTCTTATATAGCACGCACATCCCACAGAGGAATTTAGAAGGTAATGGAAAAGCTATCTTTGGTCCACTCCTCTGAAAAAAATCACATAGATTCATCAAAAGAACCTAGCACTGCAGCCCCCAGCCATCTTTTTGAGGTTGCCATTAATAGTCAAAAAGAAGGGTAGAGAGGAGCAATAATCTGAGTCCTGATTAGGGTTAGGGAGAAAAGAGCGGAGGAGAGCTACAGGGTTGCCTTCTTGACTCCCCATCTTTCATGAGTAATTTTCCCACAACATTCGTTATTTCTATCTCATATCAACTATCCACCTTTGATTTCCAAAGCATAAGGTTCCAGGTTTCATTGCCATTAAAGGAAAAGGAAGCCCTGGGGGCAGGGGAAGCCTGTAATGGATTTTAAAGCATCTTATTTTTCTAGCTTCTGAAACTCAAGGAAAATTCTTAACAACTGGGCTCTGTCTTTACTCATTAGTCATTCTCCAAAGATTCCCAAGACATTCTGGGTTGCTTGAAACACATTGGGAAAATTTTAAAAAGACAGAGTGACAGGAAAGTGAGAGTGGTCCAGAAAGAGCAAAGGAAGCAAACCATATGGGAAAAAGTTTCAGAATTATGGAGCCACAGATACAAAATGAGAGCGGGGAGACAGTAGGAAAGAGGTCAAGGAGAAGAGATGAGGAGGAGGAGAGAGAGGAAGAGGTAAGAAAAAGGCAAATAGGAAGAGAAATAGGAGGTAGAGTGGGTTCTCTTGCACAGGGCATATAACCCCTTCATTTCTCTGTGCCTAAGCTTCCTTTAGCTCCCTAGACAATAAAGCTGATTCATGTCAGAGACTGTCTGGTGAGCCTCTTTCATCAAGCTTTTGCTGGACTCTCCAGAGAGTCTGGTTGTTTATATCACCCATGAAAACGTGGCTGTTTTGCTAAAGCATAGGGCACCAACAATTCCTTCAATAAACTGTAACATACAAGGGCATGTCAGATCTAGCAAGTTTCTGATATTCTGATAGCAAGATATTCTGAATGGAATACTCCCCAGACTAATTTAACAGCCTGAGCACTGAAACTGCCCCTAGATCCCTGGGGGAGCTAGGATTTCCTGACCTAATGGCCTTTTGCTAAGAGCATTTTTTAAAATCTCGTTTGGCTACAAAGTCTCCTTCTTCCCATTTACACACCATGTCAGACCTCTCAGCCCACAGTCCAAGGAGTCATGAGACCATTAATGCATCTCCTCGAGCCAAGAGGCTAAGCAATTCCCAAAGTCCAAAAGATTTAAAAACTAAGGATGATCTGGAAAGAAAGTAAAACCTGACACAGTTTTGTGATAGAACCATCTATATCTATATCTATCTATCTATCTATCGCCAGTTTTCAAACTGTAACATCTGGGATGAAAGCAAAAAGAAAAAAAACAACAGCAAAGAACTTTTGGAGGGATTGACTATGGTAAACTTTAACTTGTGTTAAGAACCTGATCTTCTTAACCTGGAGTCTATGCATCCCCAAGGTTCCACAGACAGATTTCAGGCCATTCATGATTTTTTAAAATATTTTTACATCTGTATTTCAATATAACTGGTTTCTTTCATAATGCTATATATTTTATCTTATGCATTTAAACATTATTCTGAGATGTCTAGACTTCATCAGATTGCCAAAAAGGTCCAAGACACAAACAAAGAAACCACAGCCTTAGATATACCCTTAGATATACACTAGATCCACTGGCTTGTTTCATGGTTGGCAGCAGGGAGCTACATCTGATAGTGGAAGGCTTAAAGACTCCTGGGTATCTAACCCAATGACTATTAGGGGATAACCCCAGATATACCTTTACACACATTCACAAATAAATGCCCTGTACCTCATTGAGAAGACTCAATAATGGCTGATAATTATATGCTGTTCTATGGTTTACAAAGTACTTCATATATACCATCTTATTCAAGTCTCACAACAATCCTATAAAAATATGTTTAATGACCTGCAATATATGCTGCATATTCTACAGACAACTGAAGCCCATAGTAGGAAGGGACCTGACTTAGTCCACAAACTAACCATATATCTATAAATGCTGAAAACTGGAAAGGACCATAAAGACCAACTGCTCTAGCAATTTACATAAGAGCAAATACAGATAAAGAATACCAAGAGTGGCTTTCCATGCAGCCTTGGGACTGGCTGGTCGTGCTTCTGGTAAAGCTGCTAAGGCCCAAAAGGGTACAGTGATTTGGCCAAATACACACAGCGTATAGGTAGACAGAGCCTCTGATCCTACAGCTGAGTAAAGTTCCCATTTTATCTCTGGTTCAGTGTAACCATGGCTCATGGTCCCAAGAAGCATTTCAAGCGTGTAGCATCTCCAAAGCATTGGATGCTGGATAAGTTAACAGGAGTTTTTGCTCCAAGACCATCAACAGGTCCCCACAAGCTGAGGGAGTGTCTCCCACTCATCATCTTCCTGAGAAACAGACTGAAGTATGCCCTGACTGGAGATGAAGTAAAGAAGATCTGCATGCAGCGATTCATCAAGATTGATGGCAAGGTCCGCACTGATATTATATACCCAGCTGGCTTTATGGATGTCATTAGTATTGAGAAGACAGGTGAACATTTCCGTCTGGTTTATGACACAAAGGGACGCTTTGCCGTTCATCATATTACAGCCAAGGAAGCTAAACATAAATTGTGCAAAGTGAGGAAAATTTTTGTGGGTACAAAAGGTATTCCCCATCTGGTGACCCATGATGCCCGTACTATCCGTTACCCAGATCCTCTGATCAAAGTGAATGACAGTTCACAGTGATTTAGAGGCTGGCAAGATCACTGATTTTATCAAGTTTGATACTGGTAACCTATGTATGATGACTGGTGGGGCTAATTTGGGTCGAATTGATGTGATCACAAACAGGGAGAAACATCCTGGCTCTTTTGATGTTGTCCATGTAAAAGATGCCAATGGCAATAGTTTTGCCACCAGGCTCTCCAACTTTTTTGTTATTGGCAAAGGTAATAAGCCTTGGATCTCTCTTTCCTGAGGAAAGGGTATCTGCCTTACAATTGCTGAAGAGAGAGACAAGAGATTGGCAGCTAAGCAGAGCAGTGGCTAAATGAGTGCAGATAAGGATTTGTAGGGTTTCAATCAAGTTGAGATGTTACAGTTTTTAACAAAAAATGTGATCACCCTACAAAATATAAAATACACAAAATAAGAAATAGCTTAAACAACATGGTCTTATAAAATGAAATAGAACAAGCCATAAATGCCTTTCTCTTCTTTCCTTGGATTAGGGTACTGTGGGTATGAATGTTGCATAAAATGTTAGAAGATGTAGCTATATTGGTTCTGCTTAACTGCTTTTCTTCATTACATGGGACGGGTCTCTCATTGGAGGTTGGGGAGAGGACATATCCCAAAATGGCTTATGTGAAAACAAAAGATATCAATAAAACCTCAAGAAAAAAGGGAAAAAAAATACCAAGAGTGAAAAATAACAGAATGTCAAAGAATTAACCCAAAGTAATTTAAGTTCTGCTTAATCAGGACATTATTATTTCTTGTCCAAGGGAAGAATGAGACTACAGATATATGCTAATCAGAAGCCACAGCTAGACTCATTTCTCTTATAGAATGGCTAAATGATTTATGATGTTGAAAATACAGAAAATCAAATGAAGGTAGTACAAAGCTGGGAGGAGGCATAAAATTGGGAGCCCGATGAGGATATATAATGCTAGAAGTGCCAATAGAATTGGACAACCAAGTAGGGGTTTGTTGTTTTGGGTTTTTTTGTTTTTTGTGTTGTTGTTTTTTTTAATATTCTGAAAAAAGGTAAAATACAAGTAGATAATCAATTGCAGCAAGTTGAGCAAGTTCCTTCTATTGTTCTGCCTTGAGGCAGCAAAGTTTTCCATGGGGAAGATAATTTCTCATCATCCTTTATGAGTAGCAACGTCTATTATATAGTATATAAGTAGCCTATTCATAGTGCTTTACATGTTAAGCTTTCTAGAAGTACAAGCAGCTCACTACAAATATCATCTCACTTGCTCCTCACAACCCTATGAGATAGCAACTGTTATTATTCCCATTTCGCAGTTGAAGAAACTGAGGCACACAGAGCTTAACTGACCTGCCCAAGGTTATGCAAGTAATAAGTTTCTGAGGCCAGATTTGGACTCAACTTTTTCTGACTGCAGTCCCAGTGCTCTAGTCACTGAACCACCTAGCTGAGGGCAAAAACGACTTGCCCAAAGTCAGATAGCTAATTAACAGGATCAGAAACTTGGATAAAGAGAATCATTTCAACACCATTCCTTCCATAAGACCCCTTGGGGATGAAGGAGAAAGGGCTCCAGGGTCTATCTGTGGTCAGAACCTCAAGCTAATCACACAGTTAAGAGAGGACAAGGGTGTGGTGACAGTTTGGTGATTAGATTGAATTCTAAACAAATGGAATAGTGGTGTGAGAGTTAACCTATTTTGTACTCTGCAATGAAATCATCTTTTGTAAATGAGGAGACATTATAGATTACTTCCCCATTATACCTCAAACCTCTATCCCATAAGACCAGACTACTCAGATCAGATAACTTGACAACCTGGCCATTATGACAGTCCACAAACATTTAAGCTCTCAACAAAAAATCTCCAGGTGCTTTTTTTTTTTACAGGAGCCTAAAAGTCACCCAGAAGCTGAAAAGCATAATAATTAATAATAATAATTTGAGGGTTTGGTATGGACTTGTGATTTCGGTGAGGGGGAAGGAGGAGTGTACATTGGCAAAGTAAAAGACTGCCAGTCAGGAATATTACAGAGAGGACTTTGTGTGCCCTAAGACAAGTATAATAACAGTTGTAAAAAAAACTGGTGGGGATTCTAAAACACTGGGTTCTGGTGATAACCCTGACATGAGTACCATTCCAGCCAATGTGATAAAAATGCTTCTATGAACCTAATAAATAGATGGGGCAGCATAGGGTTTCAAACTGACCCTACTCAAAACCATCCTAATGATCAGCTTCACACAGAGTGGACTGCAGTGAGTGGTACTCCTTTATGTTCTGTTACTATAAGAAGTCAAGATACATAAGATTCAATCCAAAATACTAATACCCCACCTACTGGAAATGCTTCACACAAATGACAGTCGCCACTAACTTTGCCAAACCATGAATGCAAATAAAATCAACTTTAGATGTGAATATTTTAATTATATGTCAATACTATATCATAACAAAATTGGAATGAGAACTCACCAGTTACAGGCATCTCATACTAATTTTTTTGGTAAATAGTACCCTCAGCTTCAAGTCACAGAATTTTTGACCAAAGAAAGGCAATCATTAAAAAAAAAATCATCCCTAAGTCTAGATGGAAAAAAATAAGAGCTAAAATTGAGGAGTTATTAAAATCTGAAGAGGAAAAAGTTGAAGACACTGACGTCACTGAAAATCTTCACAAAACTCGCGAAGTTATACCTAACAACAAAACATATGACCAGCAAGAGCACCAGGCATAAATGACTGAAATGGAAATGGGTATTATTAAGAATGAAATTCAAAAAAGTACTTTTTTAATTTGATAGCATGAATAGCAGAATAATTACACCAAAATACAATAATTATTAAAGGCTAGTGTGTACTATCACCATGATAAATACATTCTCCTGCTTTATTTGACAGTTTTAAAAAAATTTTAGGACCTACATCATATATTTGGTAGTCATTGCAAAGATAAGAACCATAGGAAGAAAGATGGTGCTATCAAGGAAGACCTTTAAATCAAAAACCACCAGGGCAGAAATAACTTGGGAACAATTTTGGAGAATATATAGAAAGGTAGTGGAAAATGACAATATCTGGCTAGTATACTTACACAGGAGAATACATAAATGTTATATTGCCCAATTAAAGGGAAAAAAACAACAACAAAAAAGCAACTTGCAGAAAAGGATTCAGAAAACAAAAACATCAGAAATTCTAGAGCTCCTTGTCAATAACTAAAATCAAAGTTTAAAATGTTAAGGTGATAGAAAGAGTCAGAGCAGTGGGGCAGCTAGGTGGCACAGTGAGTAAAAGCGCCGGCCCCGGAGTCAGGAGGACCTGAGTTCAGTTCCAGCCTCAGACACTTAATACCCACACAAAAAAACTAGCCGTGTAACCTTGGGCAAGTTACTTAACCCCAATTGCCCTCCAAAAGGCCAAAAAAAAAAGAGAGAGCAGTGCAAAGAACAAAATTAGCAACTCAACATCAGAAACGTGACAATAGAGTCTTGAGATAAAAAGTAACAATGGGCCAAACAGAACTCCCAAAGAAGGAAGAAAATTTCTGGGTGTTCATCTACAGGGTTGTAAGAAATGCAACTTAACGAAGTGAACAAAAACTCAAAAGAGAAAGACCGTGCATGGTTAGTGTGAAGAAAGATAGAATGGTCACTTCAAGGGAACCTACTGAAACTTTACCTTTTCTGAAAAACTGGAAAGCAGGGGTGGAGTTATGAACTGGTCCAACTGTTCTGGAGAACAATTTGGAACAATGCCCAAAGGGCTATAAAATTGTGCATACATTTGACCCAGGCATGCCACTACTGTGTCTGCATTCCAGAGAGACCAAAAGAAAAGAGGACCTATATGTACAGAAATATTTATAGCAATATTTTCTGGGGGCAAAAAAATTAGAAATTAGAATGTAATGGCAAGTTAAGTAGGATTTTTTGCTGTTTTTCTGGACTGAGTTTTAGCCGATCAAGTGCCTTTGATGAGTCTTGCCTTTGATTGAATCAAGAGTCTGTGATTGAATCAAGAAGCTTTGAATATAAATAGTATATATTATATTGCTTGAAGGGAGAGGGGAGAGTAGGGAGAGAAGCAGAGCTGAGAGAAGCATGCAAAAGCCGGCTAGGCAAACTTACTTGTGAAGAGGACTAACAGAAAGAATTTTTGAGATGTCAGTGCTCCCACTGTTGATCTGCGTTAATTTCTCAGATAGAAGCCCTACCTGTAGGTTTTTATGAGTGAACTGAACTGAAGAGTGGAGATCCACCCATGGGAATAAGGCTTAACTCAGGACCCTTTTAAAAGCTGTTAAAGTGAATTGAGATGATGGTGCTGGCAATGTGTATAAATATTGTTGTAGCCCTGTTAAGCTTTGTTTTCGTAAAAACAGAAGCTTCAGGCAGGAGTCCTCGGAGCCTGCTGTCAGTCAGAAGCAGGAAGAGCTTGGAGTGGAGCAGTCCCCATGAACTGAGACATGAAGCAGGAGCAGAGAGCTTCCTGCATGTGGACCCACGCAAGAGCTGGGAGCGGTAGACCCATGGAGGAGGAACCATGGGGTTTGGAAGTCAGCCTCAGGTCAATGAGAGAGTACTTTACTGGGACACTGTGCATTGATTGAAGAGATTGTGACTTACTGTGACCTAGGGGTAGATGGTGTTTGTCTTTTCTGCTACCCCTTAAGGATGTGTTGTACTGGGGAAGACCCTAGACTGGGACCCCCTAATTGTGTAAACAAGTATTTTGGGGAATGCTACTGAATTGTAATGATATATCTATGTGCCATATGATATACTAAGTGTTATGAGATATATATATACACATATACATATGTGTATGTATGTTCACATATATACATATATGTATGCGTGACATGTTTTGCTTAAGGATATTGCTATGAATGTTATGCTTCATTGAAATGTTTAGTTTATTGCTGAATAGAAAGATCCTTATACTATGTGATTAGAACCTTGAAATTATTCACAGCAGCAGGCCTCAGGTGTGCTGCCATGATTGGTATTAAGATGCCCATCAACTATGGAATGGCTGAACAAGGTGTGGTATATGATCGTGATGACTTCAGAAAATCCTGTGAAGATTTATACGAACTGAAGCAAAGTGAAGAGAGCAGAACCAGAAGAACACTGTATACAGGAACAGCAATACTGTAATAATGATCAGCTGTGAAAGACTTGGCTACTCTGATGATCTATCATAATTTCTAAGGACCTATGATGAAAAATGTTATCCATCTCCATAGAGAAAACTGATGAACTCTGAGTGCAGACTGAAGCATATTTTTCTCTCTGTTTTTCTTACCTTCCCTTCACCCCCAAAACATGACTAATATGGAAACATGTTTTGCATGACTTCATATGCATAATGGATATCATATTGCTTGCTTTCTCACTAGGTGGGGAGGGGCTGGAGGGAGGGAATTTGGAACTCAAATTTTAAAACGAATGTATAAAAAAGTAAAAATTCAGTTTTAAAATTTATTTTAAAAAGATCATCAAGACATTAAAAACTGGGAAGCAGAAAGTCAGATAAGATCTTTAATTATGGGTTCGAATGACAACACATGAATTACTAGTTCTTCTCAGATGTATGCCTAAAACTACAAAAGGATGAAAACAACAGTGACCATTGTAAATATAAGCTAATTGTGTTTTTTATGTATTTTATACAAAGTATTCACAGCTTGGATAGCAAAAAGAAAAAAATCTTTTAACACTTAAAAAATATATATTGACTAAGGGGCAAAAATAACATGTCATAAAGTCCCACGGATATAAAAAGAAATTCAGAGTTTAGAGATTAATATGTCCAAAAACACCACAAAACATATTATTGATTATCAATCCGTTTAATACACATGCCTCAGTTATGTATAACAAATATATAAAAAGAATCAAATATGGCAAAAACACTAGAGTATTTAATGTCCATGTGGAAAACTTCTCTATTTGAAACATGCCACCAACACACTGATATCAAAAAACAGTTCATGTAAAAGGTGGAATTTTTCAAGGAAAAACTTTAAGCACCCTATGGTTCTGTCCAGCCTAAAACCATTACCATATCTCCTAAATATGGTTAAGTATTTTCAGGAATGATTTCCAAACTAATGAAGGAGTCAAACTAAAACATCTTATTACTGACTTGATGTATATGGATGACAACAATCTACATGGCTCCAATGAAAAACAAATCAAATACCTCCATCTTATAGAATCTTTCTTAATTTCAAAATGTTCTTTGAACTAGAAAAGTACAAAATTCTTAACAGAAGTCATCCTGAACCAATGATGAAGATGATTCCTAAAATCACCTTGGCCTCTTCCCCAAGAGATAAATTACTAGTAAAGATATCAAGGAAAAACATATGGCTGAATACACTAAGAGAGTCAACTGGTATTCTGAAATTAAAGGTGAACAGGAAGAACCTGCTGAAAGCAACTAACATATATGCCATCCAAGGTTTTTTTTGTGCTTAAATAGTAATACTTCATCCTGCATCTCACATCCATCACGTTTTGTAATACATCGTTTGCTTCATCATTCGTACTCCAGCGTCATACTTAGTCACTACAATGTTCAGAATTATTCAATCCTCCAAAATTACTTTCTTTACATTATTTTACTTATTATTTAAATTGATCTCCTGGTTCACTGGATCATTTCACTATGCACCAGTTCGCTGAAGTATTTCCATGCCGCTCTGAGTCTATCCCTTTTTTCATTTCTTATACTACAATAATATTCATTAATTCATATACCAATCAGTCAATAAGCATTTATTAAGCACCTACCATGTCTCAGGTATTGTGTAAATTCTGGGGATACAAAGAGACACAAAAGACAGTCTCTGACCTCAAGGAGTTAACAATCTGATGGACTACCATTATATGTGTGTATATACTCATACATACGTATGTGTTTTTTTAATCATACATACATAAATACATAAATGTATGTGTGTTTGTGTGTATCTCAACCTCTTTAGCCATTCTTCAACTAATGGCCAAGCCCTTACTGCCCAGTTCTCTACTTTTTAAAAAATGTTGCAATAAATATTTATGGACATATGGGTTCTTTCCTTTTGTCTTTCACCTCTTTGAGGTAGGCCTAAGTGTTATCACTGGTTAAAGGGTAGGCACAGTTTAGTAACTTTGGGATTTGGGGTTCAAATTGTTCTCTAAGACAGATGGACCATTTCACAGCTCAACAAACATTATATTGGTATGTTTGTACTCTCACAACACCCTCCAATATTTGTCATTTTCCTTTTTTGTCATCTTTGTCAAAACTATATGGTAGGTATACCAGTCTGGTAGGTGTAAGGTTTTTTAAATTTGCTTTTCTCATTAGTGAGTTGGAATATTTTTCATATGTTATAGCTTGAGTTTTTTCTTTTAATAAGTCCCTATTCATATCCTTTAACCCTTTATCTATTAGGGACTGCCTCCTGTTCTTATATATTTCGACTAGTTCCCTAATCTTGGATAACAGACATTTATCAGAAAAATTTACTGAAAAACTTTTTCCCAGTTAGCTATTCTCCTAATTTTATCTGCATTGATTCTGTTACAAGCTTTTCAGTTTCATATAATCAAAATTGTCTGTTTATCTTATGGGATTTTTTTTACCCTTTGTTGGGTAAAAAAATTCTTTTCTCATTTATAGGCTATAGAGAAAATCAGGCCATAGACTATAAGCTCATATCATTATAAATAAAAAACTAGAGTACTATAGCTGAACAGCACTTAAAGGTTTTGAAAGCAATTTTCTCAAATCAACTTTCTGAGGCAGGCAGCATAAACAAGATACCCATCTTAAAGCTCAATAAATTAAAACTCAGGAAGTTAAAAAGATGAACCCAAGGTTATATAAGCTACTGAATTATCAGAGCTGGGAGGTGGTGGTGTTATTGTTCTTCAGTCATATCCTACTTTTCATGACCCCATTTGGGGTTTTCTTGGCAAAGATACTGGAGTGGTTCACCATTTCCTTCTCCAGTTCATTTTGCAGATGAAGAACTGAGGCAAACAGGGTCATGTGAGTTGCCCAGGATAACACAGGTAGTGTCTAAGGCCATATTTGAACTCAGGAAAACAAATTTTCTCCCGTACTCCATCCATAGCACCACCTAGCTGACGTAAACCCATCCATTCCTGACTCCCAAGTCCATCATTCTTTCCATTACACCACATTGCCTCCATGTATTCTCCATGTACTTCTCTTTGTGACATGCTATTCATCTTATGTGAAGATGAAATGTCAGTAGAGGATCATCATCAAATACCAACACTTCAGTGCCTACCACATGCAGGATACTGATACTCCACTAGTGAGACCAAGTCTCTGGTTTATCATTCAACTAAGTTTTTCCTTCCTTCCTTCCTTCCTTCCTTCCTTCCTTCCTTCTTTCCTTCCTTCCTTCCTTCCTTCCTTCCTTCCTTCCTTCCCTTCCTTCCTTCCTTCCTTCCTTCCTTCCTCCCTTCCTTCCTTTATTTTTGGAGGGCAATTGGGGTTAAGTGACTTACCCAAGGTCACACAGCTAGTATTTGTGTTAAGTGTCTGAGGCCAAATTTTAACTCAGGTCCTCCTGACTCCACAGCCGGTGCTCTATTTACTGCACCACCTAGCTGCCCCTAAGTTTGTTCTTCTAAGCACCAAGACAGATTCGAACTAAACTGTCCATTCGTGCTCACCTTGTAACCCATAGCAAACACCCTTGGCTGGAGTGAGCAATCAATAACAATTTGTAAATCACCTATTATGTGCCAGGCACTGTGCTAACTGCTAAAGAGGCAAAAGCTCCTGCCTTCAAGAAGCTTACAATCTAATAATGGAGTAATAATAACAATAATAATAGCTAACATTTATATAGCACACTTGCTATGTGCCAGGCACTATGCTTTACAATTATTATCTCATTTGATCTTCACAGGAGCCCTCAGAGGTAGGTGGATATAGATGCTATTATTATCCCCATTTTACAGATGAGGAACTGAGGATTTCCCCAGGATCACACACACACAGCTAATAAGTGTCTGGGGCCAGATTTGAACTCAGGTTTTTCTGATTCCAGGTCCAATGCACTATCCACTGAGCCACCTGGAACAAGGAATAGAACTTAATAACTTCAGATAAGGCCCAAGTCTACAGCTTTGGTCTCATTAGCACCATGCTTTAATGAATTCAGCCAGCTGACTAGAAATATTAATGTTTGCTTTGTCCAGGATCTAGTGTAGCACCATGTGCAATTAGGCATTGAAAAATGCTTCGTAATGAAGAAAACAAGCCTGCCCGGCATGAATCCTTGCAAGCAAAAGCATGAGCCAACTCCCTGCAGTCACTTCTTTTCAGAAACACCAGCAAAAAAAACCACAAGCAGGCTGCCTGGCTACAAGTTCCTTTTTCTCCACAGAGTCTTCTGAGCCATCCCCCAGCATATATGTCACTGTTTTCAGCGGCCCTTGCCAAGGTCCAGGCTCCAGGCACTACACTGACAGGGGGGCTGTTGTTCTAGCAGTCTGGGGTTGGGGAGAGGGCATGGATTTTGCCACAGGGCCAGGAAGGAGGGGAACAGAAGGGCTGATACAATGGTCATCTCAAAATTAGAAGGGCTGTTCAACCCAAACCACTCAAACTTTGGCTCTGAGTGGAATAACTGTGTATGTGTGTGAAACCTGGTGAGCCAGACGTGGCAAGCAGGGCAACAAGGAGGGGGAGGTTTCGGCTGCTTATAACAAGTATCTGTCTGCTAGCCACCTCCTTACTTGACCTGTTTTGATCATCACCCAACCACCCCCTCTCACAAGCAGGCACAATTTCTTACAAGTTCCAATGGGTTAATAACAACCTCTTTTAAAAAAAGAACTGAAATGTTTATTTGTAGCTTCAAAATCCCCTTGTTTAAATAATACCCTCATATCTTAGTAAACCTATTTGCTGTTCCCTGAAAACAGCCAATCCCTCCCTACATTCTATAAGTGCTCTGTTCTCCCAACATTTAAACAACCTCTCTGGTCTAATCCAAATAACACCCCTTCTCTTCCTTCCAAGCTTTGCTTTTGAGATCTACCTCCATATCAATCTGACATGATTCTAGTCATTCATATTAAAGCTTAGATGTCCCTGACTCCCTCCCCATCTCTCTGTTCTTTTCCCTCTTCCCTCAATATTTGGCAGTTGTATTATCTCCGTATTAGCCAAAACTGGTTGTGGAGACATTTCTCTGTTACTTGTGCATCTTGTCATTTCTATGTCCACAACATCTCCCACACCCATACCCTACACTCCACCAGAACAATCGCCATTCAAGTTCAGGTTCATCACCTTTCACATAAACTAGTGAAATAATTGGTCTTCCTGCCTCAAGTGTCTCCCAACTACAATTCAATCTCCACACAATTGCCCGAGTGATTTTCTTAAAGCAGATAGGACCATCACCCCTCTACTCAATAAACTCTAATGGCTCCCTCTAGGGTCAAATATAAACTACTCTGCCTGGCGCTTACAGCTCTTCACCACCTGGCCTAATCCTATCTCTCCAGTCTCCTTACACATTGCTCCACTCCCCACATTCTACAAAATCCAGCCACACTGGCCTATTTACTATTCCTCATAAATGATACTCTATTGCCATGCCTTTGTTTTGGCTATCCCTCATTGCTGGAAGGCTCTCCCTCTTCACCTCTACTCCTAGGAGTTTCTGGCTTCCTTTAACACTCAGTCCAGGGACAGCTAGGTAGCACAGGAGATAGAGCACCAGCCTGGGAGTCAGGAGGACCTGAGTTAGAATTTGCACTCAGATACTTATTAGCGGTGTGACCCTGGGCAAGTCACTTAACGCTGATTGCCTCTCAAAAAAAAAAAAAAGATTCAGTTCAAATGATTATTTCTGCAAGAGGCTTTTCCTTGTTCCCTCACAGGTAGTAGTGCTTTATATGTGTCATGTATGTATATATGTACATACTTGTGTGTGTGTATATTCTCCAACAGAATGTAAACTCTTTGAGGGTAAGGACTTTTTCATTTTTGTCTTTAGATCCCCAGGGCAAGTACAATGTAAGTATTTAATAAATATTTGTTGATTGATTGATACACCCTCAGTTCACATTGTGCTTCTCCCACTAGATCAGTGATGGGTCACCTGTGGCCGTGAGGCCACATGTGGCCCTCTAGATCCTCAAGTGTGACCCTCTAAATCCAAACTTCACAGAACAAATCTCCTTAATAAAATAATTTGTTCCGTAAAACTTGGACTCAGTCAAAAGACTTACACTACACTACACCCAAGGACCTAGAAAGCCACTTATGGCCTAGAAGGCCACTAGTTCCCCACCCCTGCACTAGACCTTAACTTTGGCTGTGCATTGTATATAACATATCCTGGGAATCATGGACCTTGAGTTATCTACCTTTCTACTGTACCCTTAAAAGGTCTGGGCCTTTACAACAACCTTGCAGTTGAATTCTTTTATATTTAGTGTCTCCCTTGATTAGAGTGTGAACTTCTTGAGATCATATTGTACTATTTTTAAAATTTGTATACTCAGTGCTTACTGAAATGTTTGGCACACAGTAAACATTCAAAAATGCTGATTCATTTATTCATTCATCCGATACAGAAAACAGACAAGTACTCCTAGAAAAATGAATCTGGGGATTGTAGATCTGAGTATAAATCTTTATTTCTGCATCTCCATAAAAATATTATATTCTGGTGTGGCTAGATGGCACAGTGAATAGAGCACTGGCCTTGGAGTCAGGAGGACCTAGGTTCAAATCCAGCCTCAGACACTTAACATATACATACACACACCAAACTAGCCACATGACCTTAAACAAGTCACTTAACCCCAACTGCCTTGCCCTCCCCCTCCAAAAAACAAACAAAAAAAAAGAATTAAGAATATTATATTCTACATCAAGTTTTGCTTAAAATTTAGACCAATTACATCTCAGCATCCCCTTCACTTACTATTTTAGTGATCCTGTCAAAAAAGGAAAAGAGGTTAGTCTGCCATGACTTATTCTTGATGAATTAATATTAGCTATTTGAAAAAAAAAAAGCCAAAAAAGGGGTGGCTAGGTGTTGCAATGAATAGAGCACCGGCCCTGGAGTCAGGAGGACCTGAGTTCAAATCCGGCCTCAGACACTTAACACAAAAACTAGCCGTGTGACCTTGGGCAAGTCACTTAACCCCAATTGCCCTCCCCCCCCCAAAATATATATATTAGCTATTTGAAATAACTCCTTCCCATTCTAGATATTTGACAAACACCTTGTTAATGATCTTTTCTAGAATTTCCCCTAGGAATATTTTTTTTTTAACTGGGACATTTTCCTTTCTCCAATTCTGTGATACTTCTCCCATTTTCAACAGTCTTCTAAGTATCACCATCTCAGCAATCATATCTGCCATTTTTCTCAAGGACCCAAGACTATAAACCATATATATATATATATATATATCTCATATAAACCAGGTGATCTGACTTCATCAAGAGGAGCTATACGCTCTGTGATTTCTGGTGTTTTTAATCTAGCTGGAACAGATAAGAAGCACAGTACACAGAATGCTAGGCCTGGAGTCAGAAAGACCTGAATTCAAATTCAGCCTCAGCCTGTCTGCCTTTAGTTTCCTCGACTGTAAAATGAGGATACTAATAGCACCTACCTTCCAGGATTGTTTCAAAGAACAAATGAGAAATATTTGTAAAGAGCTTAGTACAGTGCCTGTCACATCACATGTGCTTAATAAAATGTTTACTTCTTTCCTTCCACTGAGAGCCCCTGTAGCCAAAAAAACATATCATTCTATGGTCATCTCAGCTATGTACCCCCTCTGTATTCATCTAGGCTAGCCCTCAAACAGCAAATACAGGCTGTTGTTTTTCCAACTTCCAACTTAGTAAGGTCAGTCAGCACCTTCGCTCCATTAGCATGGCCTTGAATAACCCAGGGTGTTTTTTGTACACCATACAGGGCAGAGAAAAAGGGAATAAGCATTTATTAAGCACCTATCATATTCAAGGTTCTGTGCTAAGCACTTTACAAATACCATCTCATTTGATCCCCACAACAACCTTGGGAGGTAAATGCTGTTTTTATCCCCATTTTGCAGCTGAGGCAGAGGTTAAGTGACTTGCCCAGGGCCCAACAGCTAAGTATTGTCTGAGTCTGGATTTGATGTTTAAGGCATATCCTACTGACTCCAGGCCTAGCATTCTATTCACTGTGCCATCAGGTTCCCTTATTGAAGGCCTCCAACTATAAACTGAAGACAATATTCCCCAACCTCCCACCCCACACACCTACCCTGTCACACAAGAATATGGTCAGCATCAGTTTAGTAGACAGGATTCAGAACTCATCTTGGAATCAGGCCAGGGCTGAAATCACAAGTCATTTTAACCTTCTAGGTTCTAGTTTCCTCAAGTACAACTGAGGATAACACTTTCACTACCTAATTCATAAAGCAGTTTCTAAGAAAGTGCTTTGTAAACTATAAAGTGACATATTAAATACAAACTATTATTAATATGATCATCATTTCTGTAAAGGATAAACACAGAAGACCCTGAAAGCACTAGGTAAGATGACAAAATGTAACATTTTTCCTGTATCTATATTTATTTCATTGCCTAGATCAAATGTCCCACAGAACTCACTTTATTCCACTTTAAAGGGAGGGAAATGGCACAAAGGAAAAGGTTGGCAGCGACCTCAGAAGTAACACATGTATCAATATCAGTTATCCTTTGGATCTTTAGGGAGCCAGGTGCAGACAACAGGTGAAGCAAAAATGATTGATGGAGTTCAGTGAAATTCTATGATGTAAGTCAGATCTTAATGATACCTCACTTAGGAAATGTGGGATGGAAGGTAAATAGAGGATGAAAAAACCAAATGAGAGGACTCTCCCTTGAAGAGGGAAATAAAATAATTTCTGGGATGCTAGGTTATAGGTCGGCCCCTGCTGTTCCAATTGATGCATCCCAAAAAGAAACAGGTAAAATTTACGGCATATATTCACCCCTAGGTTACTGAGTAAATTCTTTAGGGGGGGTCCTGTACCTTAGAAAAATGATCACATATTACAATTTACCCAGAGACAACTGAACAGTCAGGGCTTTTCAGGTGACCACTTTAGGTCAAAGATTTTACTTGTTTCTGAAATCTCCCCCAAGGAATCTATTGCTCAATACTTTGGTCCAAGAGTTCCACTTCTTTTTTTTTTTCATTTTTCAAATGCTTTATTAACTTCTGATTTACATCATTAATTTCCACCATATTTTGAGTTACAAATTTTCTCCACATTTTTCCCCTACCCACCGCCGCAAAATAGCAGTCCCATAGGGTATCCCCTCCTCCGATCTGCTCTCTCCCATATCTTCTCCCATACTCCCTTTGAATTTTCCAGTAGGGCATGGTGGATCTCTATGCCCCAGTGCCTGTATATCTTATTTCCCAATTACATGTAAAATAGGATTAATAATAGTACATATATATATATATATTTTTTAAACATTTGATTTTACAACTTTGAATTCCAAATTCTTTCCCTTCTTCCCTTGTCACCCACCCTTACTGGGAAGATAAGGAGTTCAGTATAGGCTGTACATGTGTGGCTAATGCAAAACATTAACATAGTAGATATATTGTAAAAGACTGACTATATTTCCCTCCCTCCTATCCCACCTCCCACTTATTCTATTCTCTACTTTGATCCCATCCCTTTTCAAAAGTGGGTGCTTCCAACTTCCCTCCCCCCACCGCCTGCCCTCCCTTCCATCATCTCCCCTCTCATCCCCTTCCCCCCTACTCTACTGTAGGGTGAGATATCCTATTTAGTGTGTATTTCATTCCCTCCCCAATTGAGAATAAGGTTGACTCATTCCCTTTTTCTTCCTATTCTTCGCCTCCATTGTAACCATTTTCCCTTGCCTCTTCTATATGAGATAGTTTACCCCATTCTGTCTCTCCCCATCTCCTCTCATTATATTCCTCTCTCACCTCTTAATTTCACCTTTTAAGTATCAACCCTTCCTTTTAAATTGGTCCTGTGCCGTCTATGTATACCTGTAAATATATATACACATTCACATATGTATTCATACGCCCGTATACCCTCCTATATAGATATTTCCATTCCCTTCAACTATTTTCATACTGAGAAAAGTTTCATCAGTTACAATTACCGTTTTCCCATGTAGGAATGTTAATAGTTCAACTTTGTAAGTTCCTTATGATTTCTTTTCCCTGTTTACCTTCTCATGCTTCTCGTATCTGAATGTCAAATTTTCTATTCAACTCTGGTTTTTTCAGCAAGAATGCTTGAAAGTCCTCTATTCTATTGAATGACCATATTTTCCCCTGAAACATGATACTCAGTTTTGCTGGGTAGGTGATTCTTGGTTTTAATCCCAGCTCCTTTGCCCTCCAGAATATCATATTCCAAGCCCTTCAATCCCTCAGTGTAGAAGCTACCACATCCTGAGTTATCCTGATTTTGTTTCCACAATATTCAAATTGTTTCTTCCTGGCTGCTTGTAATATTCTCTCCTTGATCAGGGAATTTCAGAACCTGGCTATAACATTCCTAGGAGTTTTCTTTTTGGGATATTTTTTTTTTAAAGCAATCGGGGTTAAGTAATTTGCTCAAGGTTACACGGCCAGTTATTTCTGGGTGTGGTGCTGAGTATCTGAGCCTGGATTTGATCCCCAGGTCATCCCGACACTGGACCCGGTGCTCTTACTTGCTGAGCCACCTGGCCGCCCCGTTATATATATATATATTTATATATATATATATATATATATATATATA